>NW_028232216.1:0-90185 GCF_054491065.1 Syngnathus leptorhynchus | reverse complement strand
AATAAAATTTAAAACGCGTGTAAAACATAAACCAAACGATGAAATTGGTTATTTCTTCATGTATAATGATCAACTCGATACTCCCTAGCCCCCAACAGCCTTTTTTTTCATAACACTTTAACCAGAGTGACGGGAGAGCGGCATTTCAGAAAACGTGCTTATCTTGGCGAGAAAAAGCGATTTCGGCAATAAAATTTAAAACGCGTGTAAAACATAAACCAAACGATGAAATTGGTTATTTATTGATGTATAATGATCAACTCGATACTCCCTAGCCCCCAACAGCCTTTTTTTTTCATAACACTTTAACCAGAGTGACGGGAGAGCGGCATTTCAGAAAACGTGCTTATCTCGGCGAGAAAAAGCGATTTCGGCAATAAAATTTAAAACGCGTGTAAAACATAAACCAAACGATGAAATTGGTTATTTCTTCATGTATAATGATCAACTCGATACTCCCTAGCCCCCAACAGCCTTTTTTTTCATAACACTTTAACCAGAGTGACGGGAGAGCGGCATTTCAGAAAACGTGCTTATCTCGGCGAGAAAAAGCGATTTCGGCAATAAAATTTAAAACGCGTGTAAAACATAAACCAAACGATGAAATTGGTTATTTCTTCATGTATAATGATCAACTCGATACTCCCTAGCCCCCAACAGCCTTTTTTTTCATAACACTTTAACCAGAGTGACGGGAGAGCGGCATTTCAGAAAACGTGCTTATCTCGGCAAGAAAAAGCGATTTCGGCAATAAAATTTAAAACGCGTGTAAAACATAAACCAAACGATGAAATTGGTTATTTCTTCATGTATAATGATCAACTCGATACTCCCTAGCCCCCAACAGCCTTTTTTTTCATAACACTTTAACCAGAGTGACGGGAGAGCGGCATTTCAGAAAACGTGCTTATCTCGGCGAGAAAAAGCGATTTCGGCAATAAAATTTAAAACGCGTGTAAAACATAAACCAAACGATGAAATTGGTTATTTCTTCATGTATAATGATCAACTCGATACTCCCTAGCCCCCAACAGCCTTTTTTTTCATAACACTTTAACCAGAGTGACGGGAGAGCGGCATTTCAGAAAACGTGCTTATCTCGGCGAGAAAAAGCGATTTCGGCAATAAAATTTAAAACGCGTGTAAAACATAAACCAAACGATGAAATTGGTTATTTCTTCATGTATAATGATCAACTCGATACTCCCTAGCCCCCAACAGCCTTTTTTTTCATAACACTTTAACCAGAGTGACGGGAGAGCGGCATTTCAGAAAACGTGCTTATCTCGGCGAGAAAAAGCGATTTCGGCAATAAAATTTAAAACGCGTGTAAAACATAAACCAAACGATGAAATTGGTTATTTCTTCATGTATAATGATCAACTCGATACTCCCTAGCCCCCAACAGCCTTTTTTTTCATAACACTTTAACCAGAGTGACGGGAGAGCGGCATTTCAGAAAACGTGCTTATCTCGGCGAGAAAAAGCGATTTCGGCAATAAAATTTAAAACGCGTGTAAAACATAAACCAAACGATGAAATTGGTTATTTCTTCATGTATAATGATCAACTCGATACTCCCTAGCCCCCAACAGCCTTTTTTTTCATAACACTTTAACCAGAGTGACGGGAGAGCGGCATTTCAGAAAACGTGCTTATCTCGGCGAGAAAAAGCGATTTCGGCAATAAAATTTAAAACGCGTGTAAAACATAAACCAAACGATGAAATTGGTTATTTCTTCATGTATAATGATCAACTCGATACTCCCTAGCCCCCAACAGCCTTTTTTTTCATAAGCACTTTAACCAGAGTGACGGGAGAGCGGCATTTCAGAAAACGTGCTTATCTCGGCGAGAAAAAGCGATTTCGGCAATAAAATTTAAAACGCGTGTAAAACATAAACCAAACGATGAAATTGGTTATTTCTTCATGTATAATGATCAACTCGATACTCCCTAGCCCCCAACAGCCTTTTTTTTCATAACACTTTAACCAGAGTGACGGGAGAGCGGCATTTCAGAAAACGTGCTTATCTCGGCGAGAAAAAGCGATTTCGGCAATAAAATTTAAAACGCGTGTAAAACATAAACCAAACGATGAAATTGGTTATTTCTTCATGTATAATGATCAACTCGATACTCCCTAGCCCCCAACAGCCTTTTTTTTCATAACACTTTAACCAGAGTGACGGGAGAGCGGCATTTCAGAAAACGTGCTTATCTCGGCGAGAAAAAGCGATTTCGGCAATAAAATTTAAAACGCGTGTAAAACATAAACCAAACGATGAAATTGGTTATTTCTTCATGTATAATGATCAACTCGATACTCCCTAGCCCCCAACAGCCTTTTTTTTCATAACACTTTAACCAGAGTGACGGGAGAGCGGCATTTCAGAAAACGTGCTTATCTCGGCGAGAAAAAGCGATTTCGGCAATAAAATTTAAAACGCGTGTAAAACATAAACCAAACGATGAAATTGGTTATTTCTTCATGTATAATGATCAACTCGATACTCCCTAGCCCCCAACAGCCTTTTTTTTCATAACACTTTAACCAGAGTGACGGGAGAGCGGCATTTCAGAAAACGTGCTTATCTCGGCGAGAAAAAGCGATTTCGGCAATAAAATTTAAAACGCGTGTAAAACATAAACCAAACGATGAAATTGGTTATTTCTTCATGTATAATGATCAACTCGATACTCCCTAGCCCCCAACAGCCTTTTTTTTCATAACACTTTAACCAGAGTGACGGGAGAGCGGCATTTCAGAAAACGTGCTTATCTCGGCGAGAAAAAGCGATTTCGGCAATAAAATTTAAAACGCGTGTAAAACATAAACCAAACGATGAAATTGGTTATTTCTTCATGTATAATGATCAACTCGATACTCCCTAGCCCCCAACAGCCTTTTTTTTCATAACACTTTAACCAGAGTGACGGGAGAGCGGCATTTCAGAAAACGTGCTTATCTCGGCGAGAAAAAGCGATTTCGGCAATAAAATTTAAAACGCGTGTAAAACATAAACCAAACGATGAAATTGGTTATTTCTTCATGTATAATGATCAACTCGATACTCCCTAGCCCCCAACAGCCTTTTTTTTCATAACACTTTAACCAGAGTGACGGGAGAGCGGCATTTCAGAAAACGTGCTTATCTCGGCGAGAAAAAGCGATTTCGGCAATAAAATTTAAAACGCGTGTAAAACATAAACCAAACGATGAAATTGGTTATTTCTTCATGTATAATGATCAACTCGATACTCCCTAGCCCCCAACAGCCTTTTTTTTCATAACACTTTAACCAGAGTGACGGGAGAGCGGCATTTCAGAAAACGTGCTTATCTCGGCGAGAAAAAGCGATTTCGGCAATAAAATTTAAAACGCGTGTAAAACATAAACCAAACGATGAAATTGGTTATTTCTTCATGTATAATGATCAACTCGATACTCCCTAGCCCCCAACAGCCTTTTTTTTCATAACACTTTAACCAGAGTGACGGGAGAGCGGCATTTCAGAAAACGTGCTTATCTCGGCGAGAAAAAGCGATTTCGGCAATAAAATTTAAAACGCGTGTAAAACATAAACCAAACGATGAAATTGGTTATTTCTTCATGTATAATGATCAACTCGATACTCCCTAGCCCCCAACAGCCTTTTTTTTCATAACACTTTAACCAGAGTGACGGGAGAGCGGCATTTCAGAAAACGTGCTTATCTCGGCGAGAAAAAGCGATTTCGGCAATAAAATTTAAAACGCGTGTAAAACATAAACCAAACGATGAAATTGGTTATTTCTTCATGTATAATGATCAACTCGATACTCCCTAGCCCCCAACAGCCTTTTTTTTCATAACACTTTAACCAGAGTGACGGGAGAGCGGCATTTCAGAAAACGTGCTTATCTCGGCGAGAAAAAGCGATTTCGGCAATAAAATTTAAAACGCGTGTAAAACATAAACCAAACGATGAAATTGGTTATTTCTTCATGTATAATGATCAACTCGATACTCCCTAGCCCCCAACAGCCTTTTTTTTCATAACACTTTAACCAGAGTGACGGGAGAGCGGCATTTCAGAAAACGTGCTTATCTCGGCGAGAAAAAGCGAT
The DNA here is from genome assembly GCF_054491065.1 of Syngnathus leptorhynchus. Classification (NCBI taxonomy): domain Eukaryota; kingdom Metazoa; phylum Chordata; class Actinopteri; order Syngnathiformes; family Syngnathidae; genus Syngnathus; species Syngnathus leptorhynchus. The sequence continues at coordinate 86,075 of NW_028232216.1, read as the reverse complement.
TTCGGCAATAAAATTTAAAACGCGTGTAAAACATAAACCAAACGATGAAATTGGTTATTTCTTCATGTATAATGATCAACTCGATACTCCCTAGCCCCCAACAGCCTTTTTTTTCATAACACTTTAACCAGAGTGACGGGAGAGCGGCATTTCAGAAAACGTGCTTATCTCGGCGAGAAAAAGCGATTTCGGCAATAAAATTTAAAACGCGTGTAAAACATAAACCAAACGATGAAATTGGTTATTTCTTCATGTATAATGATCAACTCGATACTCCCTAGCCCCCAACAGCCTTTTTTTTCATAACACTTTAACCAGAGTGACGGGAGAGCGGCATTTCAGAAAACGTGCTTATCTCGGCGAGAAAAAGCGATTTCGGCAATAAAATTTAAAACGCGTGTAAAACATAAACCAAACGATGAAATTGGTTATTTCTTCATGTATAATGATCAACTCGATACTCCCTAGCCCCCAACAGCCTTTTTTTTCATAACACTTTAACCAGAGTGACGGGAGAGCGGCATTTCAGAAAACGTGCTTATCTCGGCGAGAAAAAGCGATTTCGGCAATAAAATTTAAAACGCGTGTAAAACATAAACCAAACGATGAAATTGGTTATTTCTTCATGTATAATGATCAACTCGATACTCCCTAGCCCCCAACAGCCTTTTTTTTCATAACACTTTAACCAGAGTGACGGGAGAGCGGCATTTCAGAAAACGTGCTTATCTCGGCGAGAAAAAGCGATTTCGGCAATAAAATTTAAAACGCGTGTAAAACATAAACCAAACGATGAAATTGGTTATTTCTTCATGTATAATGATCAACTCGATACTCCCTAGCCCCCAACAGCCTTTTTTTTCATAACACTTTAACCAGAGTGACGGGAGAGCGGCATTTCAGAAAACGTGCTTATCTCGGCGAGAAAAAGCGATTTCGGCAATAAAATTTAAAACGCGTGTAAAACATAAACCAAACGATGAAATTGGTTATTTCTTCATGTATAATGATCAACTCGATACTCCCTAGCCCCCAACAGCCTTTTTTTTCATAACACTTTAACCAGAGTGACGGGAGAGCGGCATTTCAGAAAACGTGCTTATCTCGGCGAGAAAAAGCGATTTCGGCAATAAAATTTAAAACGCGTGTAAAACATAAACCAAACGATGAAATTGGTTATTTCTTCATGTATAATGATCAACTCGATACTCCCTAGCCCCCAACAGCCTTTTTTTTCATAACACTTTAACCAGAGTGACGGGAGAGCGGCATTTCAGAAAACGTGCTTATCTCGGCGAGAAAAAGCGATTTCGGCAATAAAATTTAAAACGCGTGTAAAACATAAACCAAACGATGAAATTGGTTATTTCTTCATGTATAATGATCAACTCGATACTCCCTAGCCCCCAACAGCCTTTTTTTTCATAACACTTTAACCAGAGTGACGGGAGAGCGGCATTTCAGAAAACGTGCTTATCTCGGCGAGAAAAAGCGATTTCGGCAATAAAATTTAAAACGCGTGTAAAACATAAACCAAACGATGAAATTGGTTATTTCTTCATGTATAATGATCAACTCGATACTCCCTAGCCCCCAACAGCCTTTTTTTTCATAACACTTTAACCAGAGTGACGGGAGAGCGGCATTTCAGAAAACGTGCTTATCTCGGCGAGAAAAAGCGATTTCGGCAATAAAATTTAAAACGCGTGTAAAACATAAACCAAACGATGAAATTGGTTATTTCTTCATGTATAATGATCAACTCGATACTCCCTAGCCCCCAACAGCCTTTTTTTTCATAACACTTTAACCAGAGTGACGGGAGAGCGGCATTTCAGAAAACGTGCTTATCTCGGCGAGAAAAAGCGATTTCGGCAATAAAATTTAAAACGCGTGTAAAACATAAACCAAACGATGAAATTGGTTATTTCTTCATGTATAATGATCAACTCGATACTCCCTAGCCCCCAACAGCCTTTTTTTTCATAACACTTTAACCAGAGTGACGGGAGAGCGGCATTTCAGAAAACGTGCTTATCTCGGCGAGAAAAAGCGATTTCGGCAATAAAATTTAAAACGCGTGTAAAACATAAACCAAACGATGAAATTGGTTATTTCTTCATGTATAATGATCAACTCGATACTCCCTAGCCCCCAACAGCCTTTTTTTTCATAACACTTTAACCAGAGTGACGGGAGAGCGGCATTTCAGAAAACGTGCTTATCTCGGCGAGAAAAAGCGATTTCGGCAATAAAATTTAAAACGCGTGTAAAACATAAACCAAACGATGAAATTGGTTATTTCTTCATGTATAATGATCAACTCGATACTCCCTAGCCCCCAACAGCCTTTTTTTTCATAACACTTTAACCAGAGTGACGGGAGAGCGGCATTTCAGAAAACGTGCTTATCTCGGCGAGAAAAAGCGATTTCGGCAATAAAATTTAAAACGCGTGTAAAACATAAACCAAACGATGAAATTGGTTATTTCTTCATGTATAATGATCAACTCGATACTCCCTAGCCCCCAACAGCCTTTTTTTTCATAACACTTTAACCAGAGTGACGGGAGAGCGGCATTTCAGAAAACGTGCTTATCTCGGCGAGAAAAAGCGATTTCGGCAATAAAATTTAAAACGCGTGTAAAACATAAACCAAACGATGAAATTGGTTATTTCTTCATGTATAATGATCAACTCGATACTCCCTAGCCCCCAACAGCCTTTTTTTTCATAACACTTTAACCAGAGTGACGGGAGAGCGGCATTTCAGAAAACGTGCTTATCTCGGCGAGAAAAAGCGATTTCGGCAATAAAATTTAAAACGCGTGTAAAACATAAACCAAACGATGAAATTGGTTATTTCTTCATGTATAATGATCAACTCGATACTCCCTAGCCCCCAACAGCCTTTTTTTTCATAACACTTTAACCAGAGTGACGGGAGAGCGGCATTTCAGAAAACGTGCTTATCTCGGCGAGAAAAAGCGATTTCGGCAATAAAATTTAAAACGCGTGTAAAACATAAACCAAACGATGAAATTGGTTATTTCTTCATGTATAATGATCAACTCGATACTCCCTAGCCCCCAACAGCCTTTTTTTTCATAACACTTTAACCAGAGTGACGGGAGAGCGGCATTTCAGAAAACGTGCTTATCTCGGCGAGAAAAAGCGATTTCGGCAATAAAATTTAAAACGCGTGTAAAACATAAACCAAACGATGAAATTGGTTATTTCTTCATGTATAATGATCAACTCGATACTCCCTAGCCCCCAACAGCCTTTTTTTTCATAACACTTTAACCAGAGTGACGGGAGAGCGGCATTTCAGAAAACGTGCTTATCTCGGCGAGAAAAAGCGATTTCGGCAATAAAATTTAAAACGCGTGTAAAACATAAACCAAACGATGAAATTGGTTATTTCTTCATGTATAATGATCAACTCGATACTCCCTAGCCCCCAACAGCCTTTTTTTTCATAACACTTTAACCAGAGTGACGGGAGAGCGGCATTTCAGAAAACGTGCTTATCTCGGCGAGAAAAAGCGATTTCGGCAATAAAATTTAAAACGCGTGTAAAACATAAACCAAACGATGAAATTGGTTATTTCTTCATGTATAATGATCAACTCGATACTCCCTAGCCCCCAACAGCCTTTTTTTTCATAACACTTTAACCAGAGTGACGGGAGAGCGGCATTTCAGAAAACGTGCTTATCTCGGCGAGAAAAAGCGATTTCGGCAATAAAATTTAAAACGCGTGTAAAACATAAACCAAACGATGAAATTGGTTATTTCTTCATGTATAATGATCAACTCGATACTCCCTAGCCCCCAACAGCCTTTTTTTTCATAACACTTTAACCAGAGTGACGGGAGAGCGGCATTTCAGAAAACGTGCTTATCTCGGCGAGAAAAAGCGATTTCGGCAATAAAATTTAAAACGCGTGTAAAACATAAACCAAACGATGAAATTGGTTATTTCTTCATGTATAATGATCAACTCGATACTCCCTAGCCCCCAACAGCCTTTTTTTTCATAACACTTTAACCAGAGTGACGGGAGAGCGGCATTTCAGAAAACGTGCTTATCTCGGCGAGAAAAAGCGATTTCGGCAATAAAATTTAAAACGCGTGTAAAACATAAACCAAACGATGAAATTGGTTATTTCTTCATGTATAATGATCAACTCGATACTCCCTAGCCCCCAACAGCCTTTTTTTTCATAACACTTTAACCAGAGTGACGGGAGAGCGGCATTTCAGAAAACGTGCTTATCTCGGCGAGAAAAAGCGATTTCGGCAATAAAATTTAAAACGCGTGTAAAACATAAACCAAACGATGAAATTGGTTATTTCTTCATGTATAATGATCAACTCGATACTCCCTAGCCCCCAACAGCCTTTTTTTTCATAACACTTTAACCAGAGTGACGGGAGAGCGGCATTTCAGAAAACGTGCTTATCTCGGCGAGAAAAAGCGATTTCGGCAATAAAATTTAAAACGCGTGTAAAACATAAACCAAACGATGAAATTGGTTATTTCTTCATGTATAATGATCAACTCGATACTCCCTAGCCCCCAACAGCCTTTTTTTTCATAACACTTTAACCAGAGTGACGGGAGAGCGGCATTTCAGAAAACGTGCTTATCTCGGCGAGAAAAAGCGATTTCGGCAATAAAATTTAAAACGCGTGTAAAACATAAACCAAACGATGAAATTGGTTATTTCTTCATGTATAATGATCAACTCGATACTCCCTAGCCCCCAACAGCCTTTTTTTTCATAACACTTTAACCAGAGTGACGGGAGAGCGGCATTTCAGAAAACGTGCTTATCTCGGCGAGAAAAAGCGATTTCGGCAATAAAATTTAAAACGCGTGTAAAACATAAACCAAACGATGAAATTGGTTATTTCTTCATGTATAATGATCAACTCGATACTCCCTAGCCCCCAACAGCCTTTTTTTTCATAACACTTTAACCAGAGTGACGGGAGAGCGGCATTTCAGAAAACGTGCTTATCTCGGCGAGAAAAAGCGATTTCGGCAATAAAATTTAAAACGCGTGTAAAACATAAACCAAACGATGAAATTGGTTATTTCTTCATGTATAATGATCAACTCGATACTCCCTAGCCCCCAACAGCCTTTTTTTTCATAACACTTTAACCAGAGTGACGGGAGAGCGGCATTTCAGAAAACGTGCTTATCTCGGCGAGAAAAAGCGATTTCGGCAATAAAATTTAAAACGCGTGTAAAACATAAACCAAACGATGAAATTGGTTATTTCTTCATGTATAATGATCAACTCGATACTCCCTAGCCCCCAACAGCCTTTTTTTTCATAACACTTTAACCAGAGTGACGGGAGAGCGGCATTTCAGAAAACGTGCTTATCTCGGCGAGAAAAAGCGATTTCGGCAATAAAATTTAAAACGCGTGTAAAACATAAACCAAACGATGAAATTGGTTATTTCTTCATGTATAATGATCAACTCGATACTCCCTAGCCCCCAACAGCCTTTTTTTTCATAACACTTTAACCAGAGTGACGGGAGAGCGGCATTTCAGAAAACGTGCTTATCTCGGCGAGAAAAAGCGATTTCGGCAATAAAATTTAAAACGCGTGTAAAACATAAACCAAACGATGAAATTGGTTATTTCTTCATGTATAATGATCAACTCGATACTCCCTAGCCCCCAACAGCCTTTTTTTTCATAACACTTTAACCAGAGTGACGGGAGAGCGGCATTTCAGAAAACGTGCTTATCTCGGCGAGAAAAAGCGATTTCGGCAATAAAATTTAAAACGCGTGTAAAACATAAACCAAACGATGAAATTGGTTATTTCTTCATGTATAATGATCAACTCGATACTCCCTAGCCCCCAACAGCCTTTTTTTTCATAACACTTTAACCAGAGTGACGGGAGAGCGGCATTTCAGAAAACGTGCTTATCTCGGCGAGAAAAAGCGATTTCGGCAATAAAATTTAAAACGCGTGTAAAACATAAACCAAACGATGAAATTGGTTATTTCTTCATGTATAATGATCAACTCGATACTCCCTAGCCCCCAACAGCCTTTTTTTTCATAACACTTTAACCAGAGTGACGGGAGAGCGGCATTTCAGAAAACGTGCTTATCTCGGCGAGAAAAAGCGATTTCGGCAATAAAATTTAAAACGCGTGTAAAACATAAACCAAACGATGAAATTGGTTATTTCTTCATGTATAATGATCAACTCGATACTCCCTAGCCCCCAACAGCCTTTTTTTTCATAACACTTTAACCAGAGTGACGGGAGAGCGGCATTTCAGAAAACGTGCTTATCTCGGCGAGAAAAAGCGATTTCGGCAATAAAATTTAAAACGCGTGTAAAACATAAACCAAACGATGAAATTGGTTATTTCTTCATGTATAATGATCAACTCGATACTCCCTAGCCCCCAACAGCCTTTTTTTTCATAACACTTTAACCAGAGTGACGGGAGAGCGGCATTTCAGAAAACGTGCTTATCTCGGCGAGAAAAAGCGATTTCGGCAATAAAATTTAAAACGCGTGTAAAACATAAACCAAACGATGAAATTGGTTATTTCTTCATGTATAATGATCAACTCGATACTCCCTAGCCCCCAACAGCCTTTTTTTTCATAACACTTTAACCAGAGTGACGGGAGAGCGGCATTTCAGAAAACGTGCTTATCTCGGCGAGAAAAAGCGATTTCGGCAATAAAATTTAAAACGCGTGTAAAACATAAACCAAACGATGAAATTGGTTATTTCTTCATGTATAATGATCAACTCGATACTCCCTAGCCCCCAACAGCCTTTTTTTTCATAACACTTTAACCAGAGTGACGGGAGAGCGGCATTTCAGAAAACGTGCTTATCTCGGCGAGAAAAAGCGATTTCGGCAATAAAATTTAAAACGCGTGTAAAACATAAACCAAACGATGAAATTGGTTATTTCTTCATGTATAATGATCAACTCGATACTCCCTAGCCCCCAACAGCCTTTTTTTTCATAACACTTTAACCAGAGTGACGGGAGAGCGGCATTTCAGAAAACGTGCTTATCTCGGCGAGAAAAAGCGATTTCGGCAATAAAATTTAAAACGCGTGTAAAACATAAACCAAACGATGAAATTGGTTATTTCTTCATGTATAATGATCAACTCGATACTCCCTAGCCCCCAACAGCCTTTTTTTTCATAACACTTTAACCAGAGTGACGGGAGAGCGGCATTTCAGAAAACGTGCTTATCTCGGCGAGAAAAAGCGATTTCGGCAATAAAATTTAAAACGCGTGTAAAACATAAACCAAACGATGAAATTGGTTATTTCTTCATGTATAATGATCAACTCGATACTCCCTAGCCCCCAACAGCCTTTTTTTTCATAACACTTTAACCAGAGTGACGGGAGAGCGGCATTTCAGAAAACGTGCTTATCTCGGCGAGAAAAAGCGATTTCGGCAATAAAATTTAAAACGCGTGTAAAACATAAACCAAACGATGAAATTGGTTATTTCTTCATGTATAATGATCAACTCGATACTCCCTAGCCCCCAACAGCCTTTTTTTTCATAACACTTTAACCAGAGTGACGGGAGAGCGGCATTTCAGAAAACGTGCTTATCTCGGCGAGAAAAAGCGATTTCGGCAATAAAATTTAAAACGCGTGTAAAACATAAACCAAACGATGAAATTGGTTATTTCTTCATGTATAATGATCAACTCGATACTCCCTAGCCCCCAACAGCCTTTTTTTTCATAACACTTTAACCAGAGTGACGGGAGAGCGGCATTTCAGAAAACGTGCTTATCTCGGCGAGAAAAAGCGATTTCGGCAATAAAATTTAAAACGCGTGTAAAACATAAACCAAACGATGAAATTGGTTATTTCTTCATGTATAATGATCAACTCGATACTCCCTAGCCCCCAACAGCCTTTTTTTTCATAACACTTTAACCAGAGTGACGGGAGAGCGGCATTTCAGAAAACGTGCTTATCTCGGCGAGAAAAAGCGATTTCGGCAATAAAATTTAAAACGCGTGTAAAACATAAACCAAACGATGAAATTGGTTATTTCTTCATGTATAATGATCAACTCGATACTCCCTAGCCCCCAACAGCCTTTTTTTTCATAACACTTTAACCAGAGTGACGGGAGAGCGGCATTTCAGAAAACGTGCTTATCTCGGCGAGAAAAAGCGATTTCGGCAATAAAATTTAAAACGCGTGTAAAACATAAACCAAACGATGAAATTGGTTATTTCTTCATGTATAATGATCAACTCGATACTCCCTAGCCCCCAACAGCCTTTTTTTTCATAACACTTTAACCAGAGTGACGGGAGAGCGGCATTTCAGAAAACGTGCTTATCTCGGCGAGAAAAAGCGATTTCGGCAATAAAATTTAAAACGCGTGTAAAACATAAACCAAACGATGAAATTGGTTATTTCTTCATGTATAATGATCAACTCGATACTCCCTAGCCCCCAACAGCCTTTTTTTTCATAACACTTTAACCAGAGTGACGGGAGAGCGGCATTTCAGAAAACGTGCTTATCTCGGCGAGAAAAAGCGATTTCGGCAATAAAATTTAAAACGCGTGTAAAACATAAACCAAACGATGAAATTGGTTATTTCTTCATGTATAATGATCAACTCGATACTCCCTAGCCCCCAACAGCCTTTTTTTTCATAACACTTTAACCAGAGTGACGGGAGAGCGGCATTTCAGAAAACGTGCTTATCTCGGCGAGAAAAAGCGATTTCGGCAATAAAATTTAAAACGCGTGTAAAACATAAACCAAACGATGAAATTGGTTATTTCTTCATGTATAATGATCAACTCGATACTCCCTAGCCCCCAACAGCCTTTTTTTTCATAACACTTTAACCAGAGTGACGGGAGAGCGGCATTTCAGAAAACGTGCTTATCTCGGCGAGAAAAAGCGATTTCGGCAATAAAATTTAAAACGCGTGTAAAACATAAACCAAACGATGAAATTGGTTATTTCTTCATGTATAATGATCAACTCGATACTCCCTAGCCCCCAACAGCCTTTTTTTTCATAACACTTTAACCAGAGTGACGGGAGAGCGGCATTTCAGAAAACGTGCTTATCTCGGCGAGAAAAAGCGATTTCGGCAATAAAATTTAAAACGCGTGTAAAACATAAACCAAACGATGAAATTGGTTATTTCTTCATGTATAATGATCAACTCGATACTCCCTAGCCCCCAACAGCCTTTTTTTTCATAACACTTTAACCAGAGTGACGGGAGAGCGGCATTTCAGAAAACGTGCTTATCTCGGCGAGAAAAAGCGATTTCGGCAATAAAATTTAAAACGCGTGTAAAACATAAACCAAACGATGAAATTGGTTATTTCTTCATGTATAATGATCAACTCGATACTCCCTAGCCCCCAACAGCCTTTTTTTTCATAACACTTTAACCAGAGTGACGGGAGAGCGGCATTTCAGAAAACGTGCTTATCTCGGCGAGAAAAAGCGATTTCGGCAATAAAATTTAAAACGCGTGTAAAACATAAACCAAACGATGAAATTGGTTATTTCTTCATGTATAATGATCAACTCGATACTCCCTAGCCCCCAACAGCCTTTTTTTTCATAACACTTTAACCAGAGTGACGGGAGAGCGGCATTTCAGAAAACGTGCTTATCTCGGCGAGAAAAAGCGATTTCGGCAATAAAATTTAAAACGCGTGTAAAACATAAACCAAACGATGAAATTGGTTATTTCTTCATGTATAATGATCAACTCGATACTCCCTAGCCCCCAACAGCCTTTTTTTTCATAACACTTTAACCAGAGTGACGGGAGAGCGGCATTTCAGAAAACGTGCTTATCTCGGCGAGAAAAAGCGATTTCGGCAATAAAATTTAAAACGCGTGTAAAACATAAACCAAACGATGAAATTGGTTATTTCTTCATGTATAATGATCAACTCGATACTCCCTAGCCCCCAACAGCCTTTTTTTTCATAACACTTTAACCAGAGTGACGGGAGAGCGGCATTTCAGAAAACGTGCTTATCTCGGCGAGAAAAAGCGATTTCGGCAATAAAATTTAAAACGCGTGTAAAACATAAACCAAACGATGAAATTGGTTATTTCTTCATGTATAATGATCAACTCGATACTCCCTAGCCCCCAACAGCCTTTTTTTTCATAACACTTTAACCAGAGTGACGGGAGAGCGGCATTTCAGAAAACGTGCTTATCTCGGCGAGAAAAAGCGATTTCGGCAATAAAATTTAAAACGCGTGTAAAACATAAACCAAACGATGAAATTGGTTATTTCTTCATGTATAATGATCAACTCGATACTCCCTAGCCCCCAACAGCCTTTTTTTTCATAACACTTTAACCAGAGTGACGGGAGAGCGGCATTTCAGAAAACGTGCTTATCTCGGCGAGAAAAAGCGATTTCGGCAATAAAATTTAAAACGCGTGTAAAACATAAACCAAACGATGAAATTGGTTATTTCTTCATGTATAATGATCAACTCGATACTCCCTAGCCCCCAACAGCCTTTTTTTTCATAACACTTTAACCAGAGTGACGGGAGAGCGGCATTTCAGAAAACGTGCTTATCTCGGCGAGAAAAAGCGATTTCGGCAATAAAATTTAAAACGCGTGTAAAACATAAACCAAACGATGAAATTGGTTATTTCTTCATGTATAATGATCAACTCGATACTCCCTAGCCCCCAACAGCCTTTTTTTTCATAACACTTTAACCAGAGTGACGGGAGAGCGGCATTTCAGAAAACGTGCTTATCTCGGCGAGAAAAAGCGATTTCGGCAATAAAATTTAAAACGCGTGTAAAACATAAACCAAACGATGAAATTGGTTATTTCTTCATGTATAATGATCAACTCGATACTCCCTAGCCCCCAACAGCCTTTTTTTTCATAACACTTTAACCAGAGTGACGGGAGAGCGGCATTTCAGAAAACGTGCTTATCTCGGCGAGAAAAAGCGATTTCGGCAATAAAATTTAAAACGCGTGTAAAACATAAACCAAACGATGAAATTGGTTATTTCTTCATGTATAATGATCAACTCGATACTCCCTAGCCCCCAACAGCCTTTTTTTTCATAACACTTTAACCAGAGTGACGGGAGAGCGGCATTTCAGAAAACGTGCTTATCTCGGCGAGAAAAAGCGATTTCGGCAATAAAATTTAAAACGCGTGTAAAACATAAACCAAACGATGAAATTGGTTATTTCTTCATGTATAATGATCAACTCGATACTCCCTAGCCCCCAACAGCCTTTTTTTTCATAACACTTTAACCAGAGTGACGGGAGAGCGGCATTTCAGAAAACGTGCTTATCTCGGCGAGAAAAAGCGATTTCGGCAATAAAATTTAAAACGCGTGTAAAACATAAACCAAACGATGAAATTGGTTATTTCTTCATGTATAATGATCAACTCGATACTCCCTAGCCCCCAACAGCCTTTTTTTTCATAACACTTTAACCAGAGTGACGGGAGAGCGGCATTTCAGAAAACGTGCTTATCTCGGCGAGAAAAAGCGATTTCGGCAATAAAATTTAAAACGCGTGTAAAACATAAACCAAACGATGAAATTGGTTATTTCTTCATGTATAATGATCAACTCGATACTCCCTAGCCCCCAACAGCCTTTTTTTTCATAACACTTTAACCAGAGTGACGGGAGAGCGGCATTTCAGAAAACGTGCTTATCTCGGCGAGAAAAAGCGATTTCGGCAATAAAATTTAAAACGCGTGTAAAACATAAACCAAACGATGAAATTGGTTATTTCTTCATGTATAATGATCAACTCGATACTCCCTAGCCCCCAACAGCCTTTTTTTTCATAACACTTTAACCAGAGTGACGGGAGAGCGGCATTTCAGAAAACGTGCTTATCTCGGCGAGAAAAAGCGATTTCGGCAATAAAATTTAAAACGCGTGTAAAACATAAACCAAACGATGAAATTGGTTATTTCTTCATGTATAATGATCAACTCGATACTCCCTAGCCCCCAACAGCCTTTTTTTTCATAACACTTTAACCAGAGTGACGGGAGAGCGGCATTTCAGAAAACGTGCTTATCTCGGCGAGAAAAAGCGATTTCGGCAATAAAATTTAAAACGCGTGTAAAACATAAACCAAACGATGAAATTGGTTATTTCTTCATGTATAATGTTCAACTCGATACTCCCTAGCCCCCAATAGCCTTTTTTTTCATAACACTTTAACCAGAGTGACGGGAGAGCGGCATTTCAGAAAACGTGCTTATCTCGGCGAGAAAAAGCGATTTTGGCAATAACATTTAAAACGCGTGTAAAACATAAACCAAACGATGAAATTGGTTATTTCTTCATGTATAATGATCAACTCGATACTCCCTAGCCCCCAACAGCCTTTTTTTTCATAACACTTTAACCAGAGTGACGGGAGAGCGGCATTTCAGAAAACGTGCTTATCTCGGCGAGAAAAAGCGATTTCGGCAATAAAATTTAAAACGCGTGTAAAACATAAACCAAACGATGAAATTGGTTATTTCTTCATGTATAATGATCAACTCGATACTCCCTAGCCCCCAACAGCCTTTTTTTTCATAACACTTTAACGAGAGTGACGGGAGAGCGGCATTTCAGAAAACGTGCTTATCTCGGCGAGAAAAAGCGATTTCGGCAATAAAATTTAAAACGCGTGTAAAACATAAACCAAACGATGAAATTGGTTATTTCTTCATGTATAATGATCAACTCGATACTCCCTAGCCCCCAACAGCCTTTTTTTTCATAACACTTTAACCAGAGTGACGGGAGAGCGGCATTTCAGAAAACGTGCTTATCTCGGCGAGAAAAAGCGATTTCGGCAATAAAATTTAAAACGCGTGTAAAACATAAACCAAACGATGAAATTGGTTATTTCTTCATGTATAATGTTCAACTCGATACTCCCTAGCCCCCAATAGCCTTTTTTTTCATAACACTTTAACCAGAGTGACGGGAGAGCGGCATTTCAGAAAACGTGCTTATCCCGGCGAGAAAAAGCGATTTTGGCAATAACATTTAAAACGCGTGTAAAACATAAACCAAACGATGAAATTGGTTATTTCTTCATGTATAATGATCAACTCGATACTCCCTAGCCCCCAACAGCCTTTTTTTTCATAACACTTTAACCAGAGTGACGGGAGAGCGGCATTTCAGAAAACGTGCTTATCTCGGCGAGAAAAAGCGATTTCGGCAATAAAATTTAAAACGCGTGTAAAACATAAACCAAACGATGAAATTGGTTATTTCTTCATGTATAATGATCAACTCGATACTCCCTAGCCCCCAACAGCCTTTTTTTTTCATAACACTTTAACCAGAGTGACGGGAGAGCGGCATTTCAGAAAACGTGCTTATCTCGGCGAGAAAAAGCGATTTCGGCAATAAAATTTAAAACGCGTGTAAAACATAAACCAAACGATGAAATTGGTTATTTCTTCATGTATAATGATCAACTCGATACTCCCTAGCCCCCAACAGCCTTTTTTTTCATAACACTTTAACCAGAGTGACGGGAGAGCGGCATTTCAGAAAACGTGCTTATCTCGGCGAGAAAAAGCGATTTCGGCAATAAAATTTAAAACGCGTGTAAAACATAAACCAAACGATGAAATTGGTTATTTCTTCATGTATAATGATCAACTCAATACTCCCTAGCCCCCAACAGCCTTTTTTTTCATAACACTTTAACCAGAGTGACGGGAGAGCGGCATTTCAGAAAACGTGCTTATCTCGGCGAGAAAAAGCGATTTCGGCAATAAAATTTAAAACGCGTGTAAAACATAAACCAAACGATGAAATTGGTTATTTCTTCAAGTATAATGATCAACTCGATACTCCCTAGCCCCCAACAGCCTTTTTTTTCATAACACTTTAACCAGAGTGACGGGAGAGCGGCATTTCAGAAAACGTGCTTATCTCGGCGAGAAAAAGCGATTTCGGCAATAAAATTTAAAACGCGTGTAAAACATAAACCAAACGATGAAATTGGTTATTTCTTCATGTATAATGATCAACTCGATACTCCCTAGCCCCCAACAGCCTTTTTTTTCATAACACTTTAACCAGAGTGACGGGAGAGCGGCATTTCAGAAAACGTGCTTATCTCGGCGAGAAAAAGCGATTTCGGCAATAAAATTTAAAACGCGTGTAAAACATAAACCAAACGATGAAATTGGTTATTTCTTCATGTATAATGATCAACTCGATACTCCCTAGCCCCCAACAGCCTTTTTTTTCATAACACTTTAACCAGAGTGACGGGAGAGCGGCATTTCAGAAAACGTGCTTATCTCGGCGAGAAAAAGCGATTTCGGCAATAAAATTTAAAACGCGTGTAAAACATAAACCAAACGATGAAATTGGTTATTTCTTCATGTATAATGTTCAACTCGATACTCCCTAGCCCCCAATAGCCTTTTTTTTCATAACACTTTAACCAGAGTGACGGGAGAGCGGCATTTCAGAAAACGTGCTTATCTCGGCGAGAAAAAGCGATTTTGGCAATAACATTTAAAACGCGTGTAAAACATAAACCAAACGATGAAATTGGTTATTTCTTCATGTATAATGATCAACTCGATACTCCCTAGCCCCCAACAGCCTTTTTTTTCATAACACTTTAACCAGAGTGACGGGAGAGCGGCATTTCAGAAAACGTGCTTATCTCGGCGAGAAAAAGCGATTTCGGCAATAAAATTTAAAACGCGTGTAAAACATAAACCAAACGATGAAATTGGTTATTTCTTCATGTATAATGATCAACTCGATACTCCCTAGCCCCCAACAGCCTTTTTTTTCATAACACTTTAACCAGAGTGACGGGAGAGCGGCATTTCAGAAAACGTGCTTATCTCGGCGAGAAAAAGCGATTTCGGCAATAAAATTTAAAACGCGTGTAAAACATAAACCAAACGATGAAATTGGTTATTTCTTCATGTATAATGATCAACTCGATACTCCCTAGCCCCCAACAGCCTTTTTTTTCATAACACTTTAACCAGAGTGACGGGAGAGCGGCATTTCAGAAAACGTGCTTATCTCGGCGAGAAAAAGCGATTTCGGCAATAAAATTTAAAACGCGTGTAAAACATAAACCAAACGATGAAATTGGTTATTTCTTCATGTATAATGTTCAACTCGATACTCCCTAGCCCCCAAATAGCCTTTTTTTTCATAACACTTTAACCAGAGTGACGGGAGAGCGGCATTTCAGAAAACGTGCTTATCCCGGCGAGAAAAAGCGATTTCGGCAATAACATTTAAAACGCGTGTAAAACATAAACCAAACGATGAAATTGGTTATTTCTTCATGTATAATGATCAACTCGATACTCCCTAGCCCCCAACAGCCTTTTTTTTCATAACACTTTAACCAGAGTGACGGGAGAGCGGCATTTCAGAAAACGTGCTTATCTCGGCGAGAAAAAGCGATTTCGGCAATAAAATTTAAAACGCGTATAAAACATAAACCAAACGATGAAATTGGTTATTTCTTCATGTATAATGATCAACTCGATACTCCCTAGCCCCCAACAGCCTTTTTTTTCATAACACTTCAACCAGAGTGACGGGAGAGCGGCATTTCAGAAAACGTGCTTATCTCGGCGAGAAAAAGCGATTTCGGCAATAAAATTTAAAACGCGTGTAAAACATAAACCAAACGATGAAATTGGTTATTTCTTCATGTATAATGATCAACTCGATACTCCCTAGCCCCCAACAGCCTTTTTTTTCATAACACTTTAACCAGAGTGACGGGAGAGCGGCATTTATGAAAAAGTGCTTATCTCGGCGAGAAAAAGCGATTTCGGCAATAAAATTTAAAACGCGTGTAAAACATAAACCAAACGATGAAATTGGTTATTTCTTCATGTATAATGATCAACTCGAGTCGAGCTCCAGGGAGAGAGGCTGATTTTTCGCTTTTTGAGGCCGACCGACGAACCGGCGCGGGGCGGACTCAAAAGCCCGCAGAGCCGTAGGCACTTAGAAAAGTTTCGCCTTTGGCTGTGAGCTCCAGGGGAGAGGCTGGTTTTGCATTATTTTAGGCCGGCTGGAGAACCGGCGCGGGTTGGACGCACAATCCCCGCAGAGCCGTGGGCACTTAGAAAATTTTTGCCAAGTTGGCTCTGAGCGCCTGGTACCTAATATGGAAGTATAGAGGCCGACTTTCGGGCAAGATCACGCCGCGTTAGGCTTCCAGGACCCCGGCTAAGCAATTTTACCGGGCCGCCCGGTTCTTTTTTTGAACCAGCCCGGTTCTTTTTACACTTCCAGCTGGAGCTCAGCAGCGGCTTTTTGCGCAAGATCACGCCGGGTTAGGCTTCCAGGACCTCGGCTAAGCAATTCTACCGGGCCGCCCGGTTCTTTTTTTGAACCAGCCCGGTTCTTTTTACACTTCCAGCTGGAGCTCACGAGCGGCTTTTTGGACAAGATCACGCCGTGTTAGGCTTCCAGAGCCCCGGCTAAGCAATTTTACCGGCCCGCCCAGTTCTTTTTTTTAACCAGCCCGGTTCTTTTTACACTTCCAGCTGGAGCTCAGCAGCGGGTTTTTGGACAAGATCACGCCGTGTTAGGCTTCCAGAGCCCCGGCTAAGCAATTTTACAGGGTCGCCCGGTTCTTTTTTTTAACCAGCCCGGTTTTTTTTACACTTCCAGCTGGAGCTCAGCAGCGGCTTTTTGCACAGTATCACGCCGGGTTAGGCTTCCAGAGCCCCGGCTAAGCAATTTTACCGGGCCGCCCGGTTCTTTTTTTTAACCAGCCCGGTTCTTTTTACACTTCCAGCTGGAGCTCAGCAGCGGCTTTTTGGACAAGATCACGCCGTGTTAGGCTTCCAGAGCCCCGGCTAAGCAATTTTACCGGGTCGCCCGGTTCTTTTTTTAACCAGCCCGGTTCTTTTTACACTTCCAGCTGGAGCTCAGCATCGTGTAAAACATAAACCAAACGATGAAATTGGTTATTTCTTCATGTATAATGATCAACTCGATACTCCCTAGCCCCCAACAGCCTTTTTTTTTCATAACACTTTAACCAGAGTGACGGGACAGCGGCATTTCAGAAAACGTGCTTATCTCGGCGAGAAAAAGCGATTTCGGCAATAAAATTTAAAACGCGTGTAAAACATAAACCAAACGATGAAATTGGTTATTTCTTCATGTATAATGATCAACTCAATACTCCCTAGCCCCCAACAGCCTTTTTTTCATAACACTTTAACCAGAGTGACGGGAGAGCGGCATTTCAGAAAACGTGCTTATCTCGGCGAGAAAAAGCGATTTCGGCAATAAAATTTAAAACGCGTGTAAAACATAAACCAAACGATGAAATTGGTTATTTCTTCATGTATAATGATCAACTCGATACTCCCTAGCCCCCAACAGCCTTTTTTTTCATAACACTTTAACCAGAGTGACGGGAGAGCGGCATTTCAGAAAACGTGCTTATCTCGGCGAGAAAAAGCGATTTCGGCAATAAAATTTAAAACGCGTGTAAAACATAAACCAAACGATGAAATTGGTTATTTCTTCATGTATAATGATCAACTCGATACTCCCTAGCCCCCAACAGCCTTTTTTTTCATAACACTTTAACCAGAGTGACGGGAGAGCGGCATTTCAGAAAACGTGCTTATCTCTGCGAGAAAAAGCGATTTCGGCAATAAAATTTAAAACGCGTGTAAAACATAAACCAAACGATGAAATTGGTTATTTCTTCATGTATAATGATCAACTCGATACTCCCTAGCCCCCAACAGCCTTTTTTTTCATAACACTTTAACCAGAGTGACGGGAGAGCGGCATTTCAGAAAACGTGCTTATCTCGGCGAGAAAAAGCGATTTCGGCAATAAAATTTAAAACGCGTGTAAAACATAAACCAAACGATGAAATTGGTTATTTCTTCATGTATAATGTTCAACTCGATACTCCCTAGCCCCCAATAGCCTTTTTTTTCATAACACTTTAACCAGAGTGACGGGAGAGCGGCATTTCAGAAAACGTGCTTATCTCGGCGAGAAAAAGCGATTTTGGCAATAACATTTAAAACGCGTGTAAAACATAAACCAAACGATGAAATTGGTTATTTCTTCATGTATAATGATCAACTCGATACTCCCTAGCCCCCAACAGCCTTTTTTTTCATAACACTTTAACCAGAGTGACGGGAGAGCGGCATTTCAGAAAACGTGCTTATCTCGGCGAGAAAAAGCGATTTTGGCAATAAAATTTAAAACGCGTGTAAAACATAAACCAAACGATGAAATTGGTTATTTCTTCATGTATAATGATCAACTCGATACTCCCTAGCCCCCAACAGCCTTTTTTTCATAACACTTTAACCAGAGTGACGGGAGAGCGGCATTTCAGAAAACGTGCTTATCTCGGCGAGAAAAAGCGATTTCGGCAATAAAATTTAAAACGCGTGTAAAACATAAACCAAACGATGAAATTGGTTATTTCTTCATGTATAATGATCAACTCGATACTCCCTAGCCCCCAACAGCCTTTTTTTTCATAACACTTTAACCAGAGTGACGGGAGAGCGGCATTTCAGAAAACGTGCTTATCTCGGCGAGAAAAAGCGATTTCGGCAATAAAATTTAAAACGCGTGTAAAACATAAACCAAACGATGAAATTGGTTATTTCTTCATGTATAATGATCAACTCGATACTCCCTAGCCCCCAACAGCCTTTTTTTTCATAACACTTTAACCAGAGTGACGGGAGAGCGGCATTTCAGAAAACGTGCTTATCTCGGCGAGAAAAAGCGATTTCGGCAATAAAATTTAAAACGCGTGTAAAACATAAACCAAACGATGAAATTGGTTATTTCTTCAAGTATAATGATCAACTCGATACTCCCTAGCCCCCAACAGCCTTTTTTTTCATAACACTTTAACCAGAGTGACGGGAGAGCGGCATTTCAGAAAACGTGCTTATCTCGGCGAGAAAAAGCGATTTCGGCAATAAAATTTAAAACGCGTGTAAAACATAAACCAAACGATGAAATTGGTTATTTCTTCATGTATAATGATCAACTCAATACTCCCTAGCCCCCAACAGCCTTTTTTTTCATAACACTTCAACCAGAGTGACGGGAGAGCGGCATTTCAGAAAACGTGCTTATCTCGGCGAGAAAAAGCGATTTCGGCAATAAAATTTAAAACGCGTGTAAAACATAAACCAAACGATGAAATTGGTTATTTCTTCATGTATAATGATCAACTCGATACTCCCTAGCCCCCAACAGCCTTTTTTTTCATAACACTTTAACCAGAGTGACGGGAGAGCGGCATTTCAGAAAACGTGCTTATCTCGGCGAGAAAAAGCGATTTCGGCAATAAAATTTAAAACGCGTGTAAAACATAAACCAAACGATGAAATTGGTTATTTCTTCATGTATAATGATCAACTCGAGTCGAGCTCCAGGGAGAGAGGCTGATTTTTCGCTTTTTGAGGCCGACCGACGAACCGGCGCGGGGCGGACTCAAAAGCCCGCAGAGCCGTAGGCACTTAGAAAAGTTTCGCCTTTGGCTGTGAGCTCCAGGGGAGAGGCTGGTTTTGCGTTATTTTAGGCCGGCTGGAGAACCGGCGCGGGTCGGACGCACAATCCCCGCAGAGCCGTGGGCACTTAGAAAATTTTTGCCAAGTTGGCTCTGAGCGCCTGGTACCTAATATGGAAGTATAGAGGCCGACTTTCGGGCAAGATCACGCCGCGTTAGGCTTCCAGGACCCCGGCTAAGCAATTTTACCGGGCCGCCCGGTTCTTTTTTTTAACCAGCCCGGTTCTTTTTACACTTCCAGCTGGAGCTCAGCAGCGGCTTTTTGCGCAAGATCACGCCGGGTTAGGCTTCCAGGACCTCGGCTAAGCAATTCTACCGGGCCGCCCGGTTCTTTTTTTGAACCAGCCCGGTTCTTTTTACACTTCCAGCTGGAGCTCACGAGCGGCTTTTTGGACAAGATCACGCCGTGTTAGGCTTCCAGAGCCCCGGCTAAGCAATTTTACCGGCCCGCCCGGTTCTTTTTTTTAACCAGCCCGGTTCTTTTTACACTTCCAGCTGGAGCTCAGCAGCGGGTTTTTGGACAAGATCACGCCGTGTTAGGCTTCCAGAGCCCCGGCTAAGCAATTTTACAGGGTCGCCCGGTTCTTTTTTTTAACCAGCCCGGTTTTTTTTACACTTCCAGCTGGAGCTCAGCAGCGGCTTTTTGCACAGTATCACGCCGGGTTAGGCTTCCAGAGCCCCGGCTAAGCAATTTTACCGGGCCGCCCGGTTCTTTTTTTTAACCAGCCCGGTTCTTTTTACACTTCCAGCTGGAGCTCAGCAGCGGCTTTTTGGACAAGATCACGCCGTGTTAGGCTTCCAGAGCCCCGGCTAAGCAATTTTACCGGGTCGCCCGGTTCTTTTTTTAACCAGCCCGGTTCTTTTTACACTTCCAGCTGGAGCTCAGCATCGTGTAAAACATAAACCAAACGATGAAATTGGTTATTTCTTCATGTATAATGATCAACTCGATACTCCCTAGCCCCCAACAGCCTTTTTTTTTCATAACACTTTAACCAGAGTGACGGGAGAGCGGCATTTCAGAAAACGTGCTTATCTCGGCGAGAAAAAGCGATTTCGGCAATAAAATTTAAAACGCGTGTAAAACATAAACCAAACGATGAAATTGGTTATTTCTTCATGTATAATGATCAACTCGATACACCCTAGCCCCCAACAGCCTTTTTTTTCATAACACTTTAACCAGAGTGACGGGAGAGCGGCATTTCAGAAAACGTGCTTATCTCGGCGAGAAAAAGCGATTTCGGCAATAAAATTTAAAACGCGTGTAAAACATAAACCAAACGATGAAATTGGTTATTTCTTCATGTATAATGATCAACTCGATACTCCCTAGCCCCCAACAGCCTTTTTTTTCATAACACTTTAACCAGAGTGACGGGAGAGCGGCATTTCAGAAAACGTGCTTATCTCGGCGAGAAAAAGCGATTTCGGCAATAAAATTTAAAACGCGTGTAAAACATAAACCAAACGATGAAATTGGTTATTTCTTCATGTATAATGATCAACTCGATACTCCCTAGCCCCCAACAGCCTTTTTTTTCATAACACTTTAACCAGAGTGACGGGAGAGCGGCATTTCAGAAAACGTGCTTATCTCGGCGAGAAAAAGCGATTTCGGCAATAAAATTTAAAACGCGTGTAAAACGTAAACCAAACGATGAAATTGGTTATTTCTTCTTGTATAATGATCAACTCGATACTCCCTAGCCCCCAACAGCCTTTTTTTTCATAACACTTTAACCACAGTGACGGGAGAGCGGCATTTCAGAAAACGTGCTTATCTCGGCGAGAAAAAGCGATTTCGGCAATAAAATTTAAAACGCGTGTAAAACATAAACCAAACGATGAAATTGGTTATTTCTTCATGTATAATGATCAACTCGATACTCCCTAGCCCCCAACAGCCTTTTTTTTCATAACACCTTAACCAGAGTGACGGGAGAGCGGCATTTCAGAAAACGTGCTTATCTCGGCGAGAAAAAGCGATTTCGGCAATAAAATTTAAAACGCGTGTAAAACATAAACCAAACGATGAAATTGGTTATTTCTTCATGTATAATGATCAACTCGATACTCCCTAGCCCCCAACAGCCTTTTTTTTCATAACACTTTAACCAGAGTGACGGGAGAGCGGCATTTCAGAAAACGTGCTTATCTCGGCGAGAAAAAGCGATTTCGGCAATAAAATTTAAAACGCGTGTAAAACATAAACCAAACGATGAAATTGGTTATTTCTTCATGTATAATGATCAACTCGATACTCCCTAGCCCCCAACAGCCTTTTTTTTCATAACACTTTAACCAGAGTGACGGGAGAGCGGCATTTCAGAAAACGTGCTTATCTCGGCGAGAAAAAGCGATTTCGGCAATAAAATTTAAAACGCGTGTAAAACATAAACCAAACGATGAAATTGGTTATTTCTTTATGTATAATGATCAACTCGATACTCCCTAGCCCCCAACAGCCTTTTTTTTCATAACACTTTAACCAGAGTGACGGGAGAGCGGCATTTCAGAAAACGTGCTTATCTCGGCGAGAAAAAGCGATTTCGGCAATAAAATTTAAAACGCGTGTAAAACATAAACCAAACGATGAAATTGGTTATTTCTTCATGTATAATGATCAACTCGATACTCCCTAGCCCCCAACAGCCTTTTTTTTCATAACACTTTAACCAGAGTGACGGGAGAGCGGCATTTCAGAAAACGTGCTTATTTCGGCGAGAAAAAGCGATTTCGGCAATAAAATTTAAAACGCGTGTAAAATATAAACCAAACGATGAAATTGGTTATTTCTTCATGTATAATGATCAACTCGATACTCCCTAGCCCCCAACAGCCTTTTTTTTCATAACACTTTAACCAGAGTGACGGGAGAGCGGCATTTCAGAAAACGTGCTTATCTCGGCGAGAAAAAGCGATTTCGGCAATAAAATTTAAAACGCGTGTAAAACATAAACCAAACGATGAAATTGGTTATTTCTTCATGTATAATGATCAACTCGATACTCCCTAGCCCCCAACAGCCTTTTTTTTCATAACACTTTAACCAGAGTGACGGGAGAGCGGCATTTCAGAAAACGTGCTTATCTCGGCGAGAAAAAGCGATTTCGGCAATAAAATTTAAAACGCGTGTAAAACATAAACCAAACGATGAAATTGGTTATTTCTTCATGTATAATGATCAACTCGATACTTCCTAGCCCCCAACAGCCTTTTTTTTCATAACACTTTAACCAGAGTGACGGGAGAGCGGCATTTCAGAAAACGTGCTTATCTCGGCGAGAAAAAGCGATTTCGGCAATAAAATTTAAAACGCGTGTAAAACATAAACCAAACGATGAAATTGGTTATTTCTTCATGTATAATGATCAACTCGATACTCCCTAGCCCCCAACAGCCTTTTTTTTCATAACACTTTAACCAGAGTGACGGGAGAGCGGCATTTCAGAAAACGTGCTTATCTCGGCGAGAAAAAGCGATTTCGGCAATAAAATTTAAAACGCGTGTAAAACATAAACCAAACGATGAAATTGGTTATTTCTTCATGTATAATGATCAACTCGATACTCCCTAGCCCCCAACAGCCTTTTTTTTCATAACACTTTAACCAGAGTGACGGGAGAGCGGCATTTCAGAAAACGTGCTTATCTCGGCGAGAAAAAGCGATTTCGGCAATAAAATTTAAAACGCGTGTAAAACATAAACCAAACGATGAAATTGGTTATTTCTTCATGTATAATGATCAACTCGATACTCCCTAGCCCCCAACAGCCTTTTTTTTCATAACACTTTAACCAGAGTGACGGGAGAGCGGCATTTCAGAAAACGTGCTTATCTCGGCGAGAAAAAGCGATTTCGGCAATAAAATTTAAAACGCGTGTAAAACATAAACCAAACGATGAAATTGGTTATTTCTTCATGTATAATGATCAACTCGATACTCCCTAGCCCCCAACAGCCTTTTTTTTCATAACACTTTAACCAGAGTGACGGGAGAGCGGCATTTCAGAAAACGTGCTTATCTCGGCGAGAAAAAGCGATTTCGGCAATAAAATTTAAAACGCGTGTAAAACATAAACCAAACGATGAAATTGGTTATTTCTTCATGTATAATGATCAACTCGATACTCCCTAGCCCCCAACAGCCTTTTTTTTCATAACACTTTAACCAGAGTGACGGGAGAGCGGCATTTCAGAAAACGTGCTTATCTCGGCGAGAAAAAGCGATTTCGGCAATAAAATTTAAAACGCGTGTAAAACATAAACCAAACGATGAAATTGGTTATTTCTTCATGTATAATGATCAACTCGATACTCCCTAGCCCCCAACAGCCTTTTTTTTCATAACACTTTAACCAGAGTGACGGGAGAGCGGCATTTCAGAAAACGTGCTTATCTCGGCGAGAAAAAGCGATTTCGGCAATAAAATTTAAAACGCGTGTAAAACATAAACCAAACGATGAAATTGGTAATTTCTTCATGTATAATGATCAACTCGATACTCCCTAGCCCCCAACAGCCTTTTTTTTCATAACACTTTAACCAGAGTGACGGGAGAGTGGCATTTCAGAAAACGTGCTTATCTCGGCGAGAAAAAGCGATTTCGGCAATAAAATTTAAAACGCGTGTAAAACATAAACCAAACGATGAAATTGGTTATTTCTTCATGTATAATGATCAACTCGATACTCCCTAGCCCCAAACAGCCTTTTTTTTCATAACACTTTAACCAGAGTGACGGGAGAGCGGCATTTCAGAAAACGTGCTTATCTCGGCGAGAAAAAGCGATTTCGGCAATAAAATTTAAAACGCGTGTAAAACATAAACCAAACGATGAAATTGGTTATTTCTTCATGTATAATGATCAACTCGATACTCCCTAGCCCCCAACAGCCTTTTTTTTTCATAACACTTTAACCAGAGTGACGGGAGAGCGGCATTTCAGAAAACGTGCTTATCTCGGCGAGAAAAAGCGATTTCGGCAATAAAATTTAAAACGCGTGTAAAACATAAACCAAACGATGAAATTGGTTATTTCTTCATGTATAATGATCAACTCGATACTCCCTAGCCCCCAACAGCCTTTTTTTTCATAACACTTTAACCAGAGTGACGGGAGAGCGGCATTTCAGAAAACGTGCTTATCTCGGCGAGAAAAAGCGATTTCGGCAATAAAATTTAAAACGCGTGTAAAACATAAACCAAACGATGAAATTGGTTATTTCTTCATGTATAATGATCAACTCGAGTCGAGCTCCAGGTAGAGAGGCTGATTTTTCGCTTTTTGAGGCCGACCGACGAACCGGCGCGGGGCGGACTCAAAAGCCCGCAGAGCCGTAGGCACTTAGAAAAGTTTCGCCTTTGGCTGTGAGCTCCAGGGGAGAGGCTGGTTTTGCGTTATTTTAGGCCGGCTGGAGAACCGGCGCGGGTCGGACGCACAATCCCCGCAGAGCCGTGGGCACTTAGAAAATTTTGCCAAGTTGGCTCTGAGCGCCTGGTACCTAATATGGAAGTATAGAGGCCGACTTTCGGGCAAGATCACGCCGCGTTAGGCTTCCAGGACCCCGGCTAAGCAATTTTACCGGGCCGCCCGGTTCTTTTTTTGAACCAGCCCGGTTCTTTTTACACTTCCAGCTGGAGCTCAGCAGCGGCTTTTTGCGCAAGATCACGCCGGGTTAGGCTTCCAGGACCTCGGCTAAGCAATTCTACCGGGCCGCCCGGTTCTTTTTTTGAACCAGCCCGGTTCTTTTTACACTTCCAGCTGGAGCTCACGAGCGGCTTTTTGGACAAGATCACGCCGTGTTAGGCTTCCAGAGCCCCGGCTAAGCAATTTTACCGGCCCGCCCGGTTCTTTTTTTTAACCAGCCCGGTTCTTTTTACACTTCCAGCTGGAGCTCAGCAGCGGGTTTTTGGACAAGATCACGCCGTGTTAGGCTTCCAGAGCCCCGGCTAAGCAATTTTACAGGGTCGCCCGGTTCTTTTTTTTAACCAGCCCGGTTTTTTTTACACTTCCAGCTGGAGCTCAGCAGCGGCTTTTTGCACAGTATCACGCCGGGTTAGGCTTCCAGAGCCCCGGCTAAGCAATTTTACCGGGCCGCCCGGTTCTTTTTTTTAACCAGCCCGGTTCTTTTTATACTTCCAGCTGGAGCTCAGCAGCGGCTTTTTGGACAAGATCACGCCGTGTTAGGCTTCCAGAGCCCCGGCTAAGCAATTTTACCGGGTCGCCCGGTTCTTTTTTTAACCAGCCCGGTTCTTTTTACACTTCCAGCTGGAGCTCAGCATCGTGTAAAACATAAACCAAACGATGAAATTGGTTATTTCTTCATGTATAATGATCAACTCGATACTCCCTAGCCCCCAACAGCCTTTTTTTATCATAACACTTTAACCAGAGTGACGGGAGAGCGGCATTTCAGAAAACGTGCTTATCTCGGCGAGAAAAAGCGATTTCGGCAATAAAATTTAAAACGCGTGTAAAACATAAACCAAACGATGAAATTGGTTATTTCTTCATGTATAATGATCAACTCGATACTCCCTAGCCCCCAACAGCCTTTTTTTCATAACACTTTAACCAGAGTGACGGGAGAGCGGCATTTTAGAAAACGTGCTTATCTCGGCGAGAAAAAGCGATTTCGGCAATAAAATTTAAAACGCGTGTAAAACATAAACCAAACGATGAAATTGGTTATTTCTTCATGTATAATGATCAACTCGATACTCCCTAGCCCCCAACAGCCTTTTTTTTCATAACACTTTAACCAGAGTGACGGGAGAGCGGCATTTCAGAAAACGTGCTTATCTCGGCGAGAAAAAGCGATTTCGGCAATAAAATTTAAAACGCGTGTAAAACATAAACCAAACGATGAAATTGGTTATTTCTTCATGTATAATGATCAACTCGATACTCCCTAGCCCCCAACAGCCTTTTTTTTCATAACACTTTAACCAGAGTGACGGGAGAGCGGCATTTCAGAAAACGTGCTTATCTCGGCGAGAAAAAGCGATTTCGGCAATAAAATTTAAAACGCGTGTAAAACATAAACCAAACGATGTAATTGGTTATTTCTTCATGTATAATGATCAACTCGATACTCCCTAGCCCCCAACAGCCTTTTTTTTCATAACACTTTAACCAGAGTGACGGGAGAGCGGCATTTCAGAAAACGTGCTTATCTCGGCGAGAAAAAGCGATTTCGGCAATAAAATTTAAAACACGTGTAAAACATAAACCAAACGATGAAATTGGTTATTTCTTCATGTATAATGATCAACTCGATACTCCCTAGCCCCCAACAGCCTTTTTTTTCATAACACTTTAACCAGAGTAACGGGAGAGCGGCATTTCAGAAAACGTGCTTATCTCGGCGAGAAAAAGCGATTTCGGCAATAAAATTTAAAACGCGTGTAAAACATAAACCAAACGATGAAATTGGTTATTTCTTCATGTATAATGTTCAACTCGATACTCCCTAGCCCCCAACAGCCTTTTTTTTCATAACACTTTAACCAGAGTGACGGGAGAGCGGCATTTCAGAAAACGTGCTTATCTCGGCGAGAAAAAGCGATTTCGGCAATAAAATTTAAAACGCGTGTAAAACATAAACCAAACGATGAAATTGGTTATTTCTTCATGTATAATGATCAACTCGATACTCCCTAGCCCCCAACAGCCTTTTTTTTCATAACACTTTAACCAGAGTGACGCGAGAGCGGCATTTCAGAAAACGTGCTTATCTCGGCGAGAAAAAGCGATTTCGGCAATAAAATTTAAAACGCGTGTAAAACATAAACCAAACGATGAAATTGGTTATTTCTTCATGTATAATGATCAACTCGATACTCCCTAGCCCCCAACAGCCTTTTTTTTCATAACACTTTAACCAGAGTGACGGGAGAGCGGCATTTCAGAAAACGTGCTTATCTCGGCGAGAAAAAGCGATTTCGGCAATAAAATTTAAAACGCGTGTAAAACATAAACCAAACGATGAAATTGGTTATTTCTTCATGTATAATGATCAACTCGATACTCCCTAGCCCCCAACAGCCTTTTTTTTCATAACACTTTAACCAGAGTGACGGGAGAGCGGCATTTCAGAAAACGTGCTTATCTCGGCGAGAAAAAGCGATTTCGGCAATAAAATTTAAAACGCGTGTAAAACATAAACCAAACGATGAAATTGGTTATTTCTTCATGTATAATGATCAACTCGATACTCCCTAGCCCCCAACAGCCTTTTTTTTCATAACACTTTAACCAGAGTGACGGGAGAGCGGCATTTCAGAAAACGTGCTTATCTCGGCGAGAAAAAGCGATTTCGGCAATAAAATTTAAAACGCGTGTAAAACATAAACCAAACGATGAAATTGGTTATTTCTTCATGTATAATGATCAACTCGATACTCCCTAGCCCCCAACAGCCTTTTTTTTCATAACACTTTAACCAGAGTGACGGGAGAGCGGCATTTCAGAAAACGTGCTTATCTCGGCGAGAAAAAGCGATTTCGGCAATAAAATTTAAAACGCGTGTAAAACATAAACCAAACGATGAAATTGGTTATTTCTTCATGTATAATGATCAACTCGATACTCCCTAGCCCCCAACAGCCTTTTTTTTCATAACACTTTAACCAGAGTGACGGGAGAGCGGCATTTCAGAAAACGTGCTTATCTCGGCGAGAAAAAGCGATTTCGGCAATAAAATTTAAAACGCGTGTAAAGCATAAACCAAACGATGAAATTGGTTATTTCTTCATGTATAATGATCAACTCGATACTCCCTAGCCCCCAACAGCCTTTTTTTTCATAACACTTTAACCAGAGTGACGGGAGAGCGGCATTTCAGAAAACGTGCTTATCTCGGCGAGAAAAAGCCATTTCGGCAATAAAATTTAAAACGCGTGTAAAACATAAACCAAACGATGAAATTGGTTATTTCTTCATGTATAATGATCAACTCGATACTCCCTAGCCCCCAACAGCCTTTTTTTTCATAACACTTTAACCAGAGTGACGGGAGAGCGGCATTTCAGAAAACGTGCTTATCTCGGCGAGAAAAAGCGATTTCGGCAATAAAATTTAAAACGCGTGTAAAACATAAACCAAACGATGAAATTGGTTATTTCTTCATGTATAATGATCAACTCGATACTCCCTAGCCCCCAACAGCCTTTTTTTTCATAACACTTTAACCAGAGTGACGGGAGAGCGGCATTTCAGAAAACGTGCTTATCTCGGCGAGAAAAAGCGATTTCGGCAATAAAATTTAAAACGCGTGTAAAACATAAACCAAACGATGAAATTGGTTATTTCTTCATGTATAATGATCAACTCGATACTCCCTAGCCCCCAACAGCCTTTTTTTTCATAACACTTTAACCAGAGTGACGGGAGAGCGGCATTTCAGAAAACGTGCTTATCTCGGCGAGAAAAAGCGATTTCGGCAATAAAATTTAAAACGCGTGTAAAACATAAACCAAACGATGAAATTGGTTATTTCTTTATGTATAATGATCAACTCGATACTCCCTAGCCCCCAACAGCCTTTTTTTTCATAACACTTTAACCAGAGTGACGGGAGAGCGGCATTTCAGAAAACGTGCTTATCTCGGCGAGAAAAAGCGATTTCGGCAATAAAATTTAAAACGCGTGTAAAACATAAACCAAACGATGAAATTGGTTATTTCTTCATGTATAATGATCAACTCGATACTCCCTAGCCCCCAACAGCCTTTTTTTTCATAACACTTTAACCAGAGTGACGGGAGAGCGGCATTTCAGAAAACGTGCTTATTTCGGCGAGAAAAAGCGATTTCGGCAATAAAATTTAAAACGCGTGTAAAACATAAACCAAACGATGAAATTGGTTATTTCTTCATGTATAATGATCAACTCGATACTCCCTAGCCCCCAACAGCCTTTTTTTTCATAACACTTTAACCAGAGTGACGGGAGAGCGGCATTTCAGAAAACGTGCTTATCTCGGCGAGAAAAAGCGATTTCGGCAATAAAATTTAAAACGCGTGTAAAACATAAACCAAACGATGAAATTGGTTATTTCTTCATGTATAATGATCAACTCGATACTCCCTAGCCCCCAACAGCCTTTTTTTTCATAACACTTTAACCAGAGTGACGGGAGAGCGGCATTTCAGAAAACGTGCTTATCTCGGCGAGAAAAAGCGATTTCGGCAATAAAATTTAAA
Organism: Syngnathus leptorhynchus; assembly: GCF_054491065.1. Classification (NCBI taxonomy): domain Eukaryota; kingdom Metazoa; phylum Chordata; class Actinopteri; order Syngnathiformes; family Syngnathidae; genus Syngnathus; species Syngnathus leptorhynchus. Next base: position 56,209 of record NW_028232216.1, on the reverse strand, counting down.
ACGCGTGTAAAACATAAACCAAACGATGAAATTGGTTATTTCTTCATGTATAATGATCAACTCGATACTTCCTAGCCCCCAACAGCCTTTTTTTTCATAACACTTTAACCAGAGTGACGGGAGAGCGGCATTTCAGAAAACGTGCTTATCTCGGCGAGAAAAAGCGATTTCGGCAATAAAATTTAAAACGCGTGTAAAACATAAACCAAACGATGAAATTGGTTATTTCTTCATGTATAATGATCAACTCGATACTCCCTAGCCCCCAACAGCCTTTTTTTTCATAACACTTTAACCAGAGTGACGGGAGAGCGGCATTTCAGAAAACGTGCTTATCTCGGCGAGAAAAAGCGATTTCGGCAATAAAATTTAAAACGCGTGTAAAACATAAACCAAACGATGAAATTGGTTATTTCTTCATGTATAATGATCAACTCGATACTCCCTAGCCCCCAACAGCCTTTTTTTTCATAACACTTTAACCAGAGTGACGGGAGAGCGGCATTTCAGAAAACGTGCTTATCTCGGCGAGAAAAAGCGATTTCGGCAATAAAATTTAAAACGCGTGTAAAACATAAACCAAACGATGAAATTGGTTATTTCTTCATGTATAATGATCAACTCGATACTCCCTAGCCCCCAACAGCCTTTTTTTTCATAACACTTTAACCAGAGTGACGGGAGAGCGGCATTTCAGAAAACGTGCTTATCTCGGCGAGAAAAAGCGATTTCGGCAATAAAATTTAAAACGCGTGTAAAACATAAACCAAACGATGAAATTGGTTATTTCTTCATGTATAATGATCAACTCGATACTCCCTAGCCCCCAACAGCCTTTTTTTTCATAACACTTTAACCAGAGTGACGGGAGAGCGGCATTTCAGAAAACGTGCTTATCTCGGCGAGAAAAAGCGATTTCGGCAATAAAATTTAAAACGCGTGTAAAACATAAACCAAACGATGAAATTGGTTATTTCTTCATGTATAATGATCAACTCGATACTCCCTAGCCCCCAACAGCCTTTTTTTTCATAACACTTTAACCAGAGTGACGGGAGAGCGGCATTTCAGAAAACGTGCTTATCTCGGCGAGAAAAAGCGATTTCGGCAATAAAATTTAAAACGCGTGTAAAACATAAACCAAACGATGAAATTGGTTATTTCTTCATGTATAATGATCAACTCGATACTCCCTAGCCCCCAACAGCCTTTTTTTTCATAACACTTTAACCAGAGTGACGGGAGAGCGGCATTTCAGAAAACGTGCTTATCTCGGCGAGAAAAAGCGATTTCGGCAATAAAATTTAAAACGCGTGTAAAACATAAACCAAACGATGAAATTGGTAATTTCTTCATGTATAATGATCAACTCGATACTCCCTAGCCCCCAACAGCCTTTTTTTTCATAACACTTTAACCAGAGTGACGGGAGAGTGGCATTTCAGAAAACGTGCTTATCTCGGCGAGAAAAAGCGATTTCGGCAATAAAATTTAAAACGCGTGTAAAACATAAACCAAACGATGAAATTGGTTATTTCTTCATGTATAATGATCAACTCGATACTCCCTAGCCCCCAACAGCCTTTTTTTTCATAACACTTTAACCAGAGTGACGGGAGAGCGGCATTTCAGAAAACGTGCTTATCTCGGCGAGAAAAAGCGATTTCGGCAATAAAATTTAAAACGCGTGTAAAACATAAACCAAACGATGAAATTGGTTATTTCTTCATGTATAATGATCAACTCGATACTCCCTAGCCCCCAACAGCCTTTTTTTTTCATAACACTTTAACCAGAGTGACGGGAGAGCGGCATTTCAGAAAACGTGCTTATCTCGGCGAGAAAAAGCGATTTCGGCAATAAAATTTAAAACGCGTGTAAAACATAAACCAAACGATGAAATTGGTTATTTCTTCATGTATAATGATCAACTCGATACTCCCTAGCCCCCAACAGCCTTTTTTTTCATAACACTTTAACCAGAGTGACGGGAGAGCGGCATTTCAGAAAACGTGCTTATCTCGGCGAGAAAAAGCGATTTCGGCAATAAAATTTAAAACGCGTGTAAAACATAAACCAAACGATGAAATTGGTTATTTCTTCATGTATAATGATCAACTCGAGTCGAGCTCCAGGGAGAGAGGCTGATTTTTCGCTTTTTGAGGCCGACCGACGAACCGGCGCGGGGCGGACTCAAAAGCCCGCAGAGCCGTAGGCACTTAGAAAAGTTTCGCCTTTGGCTGTGAGCTCCAGGGGAGAGGCTGGTTTTGCGTTATTTTAGGCCGGCTGGAGAACCGGCGCGGGTCGGACGCACAATCCCCGCAGAGCCGTGGGCACTTAGAAAATTTTGCCAAGTTGGCTCTGAGCGCCTGGTACCTAATATGGAAGTATAGAGGCCGACTTTCGGGCAAGATCACGCCGCGTTAGGCTTCCAGGACCCCGGCTAAGCAATTTTACCGGGCCGCCCGGTTCTTTTTTTGAACCAGCCCGGTTCTTTTTACACTTCCAGCTGGAGCTCAGCAGCGGCTTTTTGCGCAAGATCACGCCGGGTTAGGCTTCCAGGACCTCGGCTAAGCAATTCTACCGGGCCGCCCGGTTCTTTTTTTGAACCAGCCCGGTTCTTTTTACACTTCCAGCTGGAGCTCACGAGCGGCTTTTTGGACAAGATCACGCCGTGTTAGGCTTCCAGAGCCCCGGCTAAGCAATTTTACCGGCCCGCCCGGTTCTTTTTTTTAACCAGCCCGGTTCTTTTTACACTTCCAGCTGGAGCTCAGCAGCGGGTTTTTGGACAAGATCACGCCGTGTTAGGCTTCCAGAGCCCCGGCTAAGCAATTTTACAGGGTCGCCCGGTTCTTTTTTTTAACCAGCCCGGTTTTTTTTACACTTCCAGCTGGAGCTCAGCAGCGGCTTTTTGCACAGTATCACGCCGGGTTAGGCTTCCAGAGCCCCGGCTAAGCAATTTTACCGGGCCGCCCGGTTCTTTTTTTTAACCAGCCCGGTTCTTTTTACACTTCCAGCTGGAGCTCAGCAGCGGCTTTTTGGACAAGATCACGCCGTGTTAGGCTTCCAGAGCCCCGGCTAAGCAATTTTACCGGGTCGCCCGGTTCTTTTTTTAACCAGCCCGGTTCTTTTTACACTTCCAGCTGGAGCTCAGCATCGTGTAAAACATAAACCAAACGATGAAATTGGTTATTTCTTCATGTATAATGATCAACTCGATACTCCCTAGCCCCCAACAGCCTTTTTTTATCATAACACTTTAACCAGAGTGACGGGAGAGCGGCATTTCAGAAAACGTGCTTATCTCGGCGAGAAAAAGCGATTTCGGCAATAAAATTTAAAACGCGTGTAAAACATAAACCAAACGATGAAATTGGTTATTTCTTCATGTATAATGATCAACTCGATACTCCCTAGCCCCCAACAGCCTTTTTTTCATAACACTTTAACCAGAGTGACGGGAGAGCGGCATTTCAGAAAACGTGCTTATCTCGGCGAGAAAAAGCGATTTCGGCAATAAAATTTAAAACGCGTGTAAAACATAAACCAAACGATGAAATTGGTTATTTCTTCATGTATAATGATCAACTCGATACTCCCTAGCCACCAACAGCCTTTTTTTTCATAACACTTTAACCAGAGTGACGGGAGAGCGGCATTTCAGAAAACGTGCTTATCTCGGCGAGAAAAAGCGATTTCGGCAATAAAATTTAAAACGCGTGTAAAACATAAACCAAACGATGAAATTGGTTATTTCTTCATGTATAATGATCAACTCGATACTCCCTAGCCCCCAACAGCCTTTTTTTTCATAACACTTTAACCAGAGTGACGGGAGAGCGGCATTTCAGAAAACGTGCTTATCTCGGCGAGAAAAAGCGATTTCGGCAATAAAATTTAAAACGCGTGTAAAACATAAACCAAACGATGTAATTGGTTATTTCTTCATGTATAATGATCAACTCGATACTCCCTAGCCCCCAACAGCCTTTTTTTTCATAACACTTTAACCAGAGTGACGGGAGAGCGGCATTTCAGAAAACGTGCTTATCTCGGCGAGAAAAAGCGATTTCGGCAATAAAATTTAAAACACGTGTAAAACATAAACCAAACGATGAAATTGGTTATTTCTTCATGTATAATGATCAACTCGATACTCCCTAGCCCCCAACAGCCTTTTTTTTCATAACACTTTAACCAGAGTGACGGGAGAGCGGCATTTCAGAAAACGTGCTTATCTCGGCGAGAAAAAGCGATTTCGGCAATAAAATTTAAAACGCGTGTAAAACATAAACCAAACGATGAAATTGGTTATTTCTTCATGTATAATGTTCAACTCGATACTCCCTAGCCCCCAACAGCCTTTTTTTTCATAACACTTTAACCAGAGTGACGGGAGAGCGGCATTTCAGAAAACGTGCTTATCTCGGCGAGAAAAAGCGATTTCGGCAATAAAATTTAAAACGCGTGTAAAACATAAACCAAACGATGAAATTGGTTATTTCTTCATGTATAATGATCAACTCGATACTCCCTAGCCCCCAACAGCCTTTTTTTTCATAACACTTTAACCAGAGTGACGGGAGAGCGGCATTTCAGAAAACGTGCTTATCTCGGCGAGAAAAAGCGATTTCGGCAATAAAATTTAAAACGCGTGTAAAACATAAACCAAACGATGAAATTGGTTATTTCTTCATGTATAATGATCAACTCGATACTCCCTAGCCCCCAACAGCCTTTTTTTTCATAACACTTTAACCAGAGTGACGGGAGAGCGGCATTTCAGAAAACGTGCTTATCTCGGCGAGAAAAAGCGATTTCGGCAATAAAATTTAAAACGCGTGTAAAACATAAACCAAACGATGAAATTGGTTATTTCTTCATGTATAATGATCAACTCGATACTCCCTAGCCCCCAACAGCCTTTTTTTTCATAACACTTTAACCAGAGTGACGGGAGAGCGGCATTTCAGAAAACGTGCTTATCTCGGCGAGAAAAAGCGATTTCGGCAATAAAATTTAAAACGCGTGTAAAACATAAACCAAACGATGAAATTGGTTATTTCTTCATGTATAATGATCAACTCGATACTCCCTAGCCCCCAACAGCCTTTTTTTTCATAACACTTTAACCAGAGTGACGGGAGAGCGGCATTTCAGAAAACGTGCTTATCTCGGCGAGAAAAAGCGATTTCGGCAATAAAATTTAAAACGCGTGTAAAACATAAACCAAACGATGAAATTGGTTATTTCTTCATGTATAATGATCAACTCGATACTCCCTAGCCCCCAACAGCCTTTTTTTTCATAACACTTTAACCAGAGTGACGGGAGAGCGGCATTTCAGAAAACGTGCTTATCTCGGCGAGAAAAAGCGATTTCGGCAATAAAATTTAAAACGCGTGTAAAACATAAACCAAACGATGAAATTGGTTATTTCTTCATGTATAATGATCAACTCGATACTCCCTAGCCCCCAACAGCCTTTTTTTTCATAACACTTTAACCAGAGTGACGGGAGAGCGGCATTTCAGAAAACGTGCTTATCTCGGCGAGAAAAAGCGATTTCGGCAATAAAATTTAAAACGCGTGTAAAACATAAACCAAACGATGAAATTGGTTATTTCTTCATGTATAATGATCAACTCGATACTCCCTAGCCCCCAACAGCCTTTTTTTTCATAACACTTTAACCAGCGTGACGGGAGAGCGGCATTTCAGAAAACGTGCTTATCTCGGCGAGAAAAAGCGATTTCGGCAATAAAATTTAAAACGCGTGTAAAACATAAACCAAACGATGAAATTGGTTATTTCTTCATGTATAATGATCAACTCGATACTCCCTAGCCCCCAACAGCCTTTTTTTTTCATAACACTTTAACCAGAGTGACGGGAGAGCGGCATTTCAGAAAACGTGCTTATCTCGGCGAGAAAAAGCGATTTCGGCAATAAAATTTAAAACGCGTGTAAAACATAAACCAAACGATGAAATTGGTAATTTCTTCATGTATAATGATCAACTCGATACTCCCTAGCCCCCAACAGCCTTTTTTTTCATAACACTTTAACCAGAGTGACGGGAGAGCGGCATTTCAGAAAACGTGCTTATCTCGGCGAGAAAAAGCGATTTCGGCAATAAAATTTAAAACGCGTGTAAAACATAAACCAAACGATGAAATTGGTTATTTCTTCATGTATAATGATCAACTCGATACTCCCTAGCCCCCAACAGCCTGTTTTTTTCATAACACTTTAACCAGAGTGACGGGAGAGCGGCATTTCAGAAAACGTGCTTATCTCGGCGAGAAAAAGCGATTTCGGCAATAAAATTTAAAACGCGTGTAAAACATAAACCAAACGATGAAATTGGTTATTTCTTCATGTATAATGATCAACTCGATACTCCCTAGCCCCCAACAGCCTTTTTTTTTCATAACACTTTAACCAGAGTGACGGGAGAGCGGCATTTCAGAAAACGTGCTTATCTCGGCGAGAAAAAGCGATTTCGGCAATAAAATTTAAAACGCGTGTAAAACATAAACCAAACGATGAAATTGGTTATTTCTTCATGTATAATGATCAACTCGATACTCCCTAGCCCCCAACAGCCTTTTTTTTCATAACACTTTAACCAGAGTGACGGGAGAGCGGCATTTCAGAAAACGTGCTTATCTCGGCGAGAAAAAGCGATTTCGGCAATAAAATTTAAAACGCGTGTAAAAAATAAACCAAACGATGAAATTGGTTATTTCTTCATGTATAATGATCAACTCGAGTCGAGCTCCAGGGAGAGAGGCTGATTTTTCGCTTTTTGAGGCCGACCGACGAACCGGCGCGGGGCGGACTCAAAAGCCCGCAGAGCCGTAGGCACTTAGAAAAGTTTCGCCTTTGGCTGTGAGCTCCAGGGGAGAGGCTGGTTTTGCGTTATTTTAGGCCGGCTGGAGAACCGGCGCGGGTCGGACGCACAATCCCCGCAGAGCCGTGGGCACTTAGAAAATTTTGCCAAGTTGGCTCTGAGCGCCTGGTACCTAATATGGAAGTATAGAGGCCGACTTTCGGGCAAGATCACGCCGCGTTAGGCTTCCAGGACCCCGGCTAAGCAATTTTACCGGGCCGCCCGGTTCTTTTTTTGAACCAGCCCGGTTCTTTTTACACTTCCAGCTGGAGCTCAGCAGCGGCTTTTTGCGCAAGATCACGCCGGGTTAGGCTTCCAGGACCTCGGCTAAGCAATTCTACCGGGCCGCCCGGTTCTTTTTTTGAACCAGCCCGGTTCTTTTTACACTTCCAGCTGGAGCTCACGAGCGGCTTTTTGGACAAGATCACGCCGTGTTAGGCTTCCAGAGCCCCGGCTAAGCAATTTTACCGGCCCGCCCGGTTCTTTTTTTTAACCAGCCCGGTTCTTTTTACACTTCCAGCTGGAGCTCAGCAGCGGGTTTTTGGACAAGATCACGCCGTGTTAGGCTTCCAGAGCCCCGGCTAAGCAATTTTACAGGGTCGCCCGGTTCTTTTTTTTAACCAGCCCGGTTTTTTTTACACTTCCAGCTGGAGCTCAGCAGCGGCTTTTTGCACAGTATCACGCCGGGTTAGGCTTCCAGAGCCCCGGCTAAGCAATTTTACCGGGCCGCCCGGTTCTTTTTTTTAACCAGCCCGGTTCTTTTTACACTTCCAGCTGGAGCTCAGCAGCGGCTTTTTGGACAAGATCACGCCGTGTTAGGCTTCCAGAGCCCCGGCTAAGCAATTTTACCGGGTCGCCCGGTTCTTTTTTTAACCAGCCCGGTTCTTTTTACACTTCCAGCTGGAGCTCAGCATCGTGTAAAACATAAACCAAACGATGAAATTGGTTATTTCTTCATGTATAATGATCAACTCGATACTCCCTAGCCCCCAACAGCCTTTTTTTTTCATAACACTTTAACCAGAGTGACGGGAGAGCGGCATTTCAGAAAACGTGCTTATCTCGGCGAGAAAAAGCGATTTCGGCAATAAAATTTAAAACGCGTGTAAAACATAAACCAAACGATGAAATTGGTTATTTCTTCATGTATAATGATCAACTCGATACTCCCTAGCCCCCAACAGCCTTTTTTTCATAACACTTTAACCAGAGTGACGGGAGAGCGGCATTTCAGAAAACGTGCTTATCTCGGCGAGAAAAAGCGATTTCGGCAATAAAATTTAAAACGCGTGTAAAACATAAACCAAACGATGAAATTGGTTATTTCTTCATGTATAATGATCAACTCGATACTCCCTAGCCCCCAACAGCCTTTTTTTTCATAACACTTTAACCAGAGTGACGGGAGAGCGGCATTTCAGAAAACGTGCTTATCTCGGCGAGAAAAAGCGATTTCGGCAATAAAATTTAAAACGCGTGTAAAACATAAACCAAACGATGAAATTGGTTATTTCTTCATGTATAATGATCAACTCGATACTCCCTAGCCCCCAACAGCCTTTTTTTTCATAACACTTTAACCAGAGTGACGGGAGAGCGGCATTTCAGAAAACGTGCTTATCTCGGCGAGAAAAAGCGATTTCGGCAATAAAATTTAAAACGCGTGTAAAACATAAACCAAACGATGAAATTGGTTATTTCTTCATGTATAATGATCAACTCGATACTCCCTAGCCCCCAACAGCCTTTTTTTTCATAACACTTTAACCAGAGTGACGGGAGAGCGGCATTTCAGAAAACGTGCTTATCTCGGCGAGAAAAAGCGATTTCGGCAATAAAATTTAAAACGCGTGTAAAACATAAACCAAACGATGAAATTGGTTATTTCTTCATGTATAATGATCAACTCGATACTCCCTAGCCCCCAACAGCCTTTTTTTTCATAACACTTTAACCAGAGTGACGGGAGAGCGGCATTTCAGAAAACGTGCTTATCTCGGCGAGAAAAAGCGATTTCGGCAATAAAATTTAAAACGCGTGTAAAACATAAACCAAACGATGAAATTGGTTATTTCTTCATGTATAATGATCAACTCGATACTCCCTAGCCCCCAACAGCCTTTTTTTTCATAACACTTTAACCAGAGTGACGGGAGAGCGGCATTTCAGAAAACGTGCTTATCTCGGCGAGAAAAAGCGATTTCGGCAATAAAATTTAAAACGCGTGTAAAACATAAACCAAACGATGAAATTGGTTATTTCTTCATGTATAATGATCAACTCGATACTCCCTAGCCCCCAACAGCCTTTTTTTTCATAACACTTTAACCAGAGTGACGGGAGAGCGGCATTTCAGAAAACGTGCTTATCTCGGCGAGAAAAAGCGATTTCGGCAATAAAATTTAAAACGCGTGTAAAACATAAACCAAACGATGAAATTGGTTATTTCTTCATGTATAATGATCAACTCGATACTCCCTAGCCCCCAACAGCCTTTTTTTTCATAACACTTTAACCAGAGTGACGGGAGAGCGGCATTTCAGAAAACGTGCTTATCTCGGCGAGAAAAAGCGATTTCGGCAATAAAATTTAAAACGCGTGTAAAACATAAACCAAACGATGAAATTGGTTATTTCTTCATGTATAATGATCAACTCGATACTCCCTAGCCCCCAACAGCCTTTTTTTTCATAACACTTTAACCAGAGTGACGGGAGAGCGGCATTTCAGAAAACGTGCTTATCTCGGCGAGAAAAAGCGATTTCGGCAATAAAATTTAAAACGCGTGTAAAACATAAACCAAACGATGAAATTGGTTATTTCTTCATGTATAATGATCAACTCGATACTCCCTAGCCCCCAACAGCCTTTTTTTTCATAACACTTTAACCAGCGTGACGGGAGAGCGGCATTTCAGAAAACGTGCTTATCTCGGCGAGAAAAAGCGATTTCGGCAATAAAATTTAAAACGCGTGTAAAACATAAACCAAACGATGAAATTGGTTATTTCTTCATGTATAATGATCAACTCGATACTCCCTAGCCCCCAACAGCCTTTTTTTTTCATAACACTTTAACCAGAGTGACGGGAGAGCGGCATTTCAGAAAACGTGCTTATCTCGGCGAGAAAAAGCGATTTCGGCAATAAAATTTAAAACGCGTGTAAAACATAAACCAAACGATGAAATTGGTAATTTCTTCATGTATAATGATCAACTCGATACTCCCTAGCCCCCAACAGCCTTTTTTTTTCATAACACTTTAACCAGAGTGACGGGAGAGCGGCATTTCAGAAAACGTGCTTATCTCGGCGAGAAAAAGCGATTTCGGCAATAAAATTTAAAACGCGTGTAAAACATAAACCAAACGATGAAATTGGTTATTTCTTCATGTATAATGATCAACTCGATACTCCCTAGCCCCCAACAGCCTTTTTTTCATAACACTTTAACCAGAGTGACGGGAGAGCGGCATTTCAGAAAACGTGCTTATCTCGGCGAGAAAAAGCGATTTTGGCAATAAAATTTAAAACGCGTGTAAAACATAAACCAAACGATGAAATTGGTTATTTCTTCATGTATAATGATCAACTCGATACTCCCTAGCCCCCAACAGCCTTTTTTTTCATAACACTTTAACCAGAGTGACGGGAGAGCGGCATTTCAGAAAACGTGCTTATCTCGGCGAGAAAAAGCGATTTCGGCAATAAAATTTAAAACGCGTGTAAAACATAAACCAAACGATGAAATTGGTTATTTCTTCATGTATAATGATCAACTCGATACTCCCTAGCCCCCAACAGCCTTTTTTTTCATAACACTTTAACCAGAGTGACGGGAGAGCGGCATTTCAGAAAACGTGCTTATCTCGGCGAGAAAAAGCGATTTCGGCAATAAAATTTAAAACGTGTGTAAAACATAAACCAAACGATGAAATTGGTTATTTCTTCATGTATAATGATCAACTCGATACTCCCTAGCCCCCAACAGCCTTTTTTTTCATAACACTTTAACCAGAGTGACGGGAGAGCGGCATTTCAGAAAACGTGCTTATCTCGGCGAGAAAAAGCGATTTCGGCAATAAAATTTAAAACGCGTGTAAAACATAAACCAAACGATGAAATTGGTTATTTCTTCATGTATAATGATCAACTCGATACTCCCTTGCCCCCAACAGCCTTTTTTTTCATAACACTTTAACCAGAGTGACGGGAGAGCGGCATTTCAGAAAACGTGCTTATCTCGGCGAGAAAAAGCGATTTCGGCAATAAAATTTAAAACGCGTGTAAAACATAAACCAAACGATGAAATTGGTTATTTCTTCATGTATAATGTTCAACTCGATACTCCCTAGCCCCCAACAGCCTTTTTTTTCATAACACTTTAACCAGAGTGACGGGAGAGCGGCATTTCAGAAAACGTGCTTATCTCGGCGAGAAAAAGCGATTTCGGCAATAAAATTTAAAACGCGTGTAAAACATAAACCAAACGATGAAATTGGTTATTTCTTCATGTATAATGATCAACTCGATACTCCCTAGCCCCCAACAGCCTTTTTTTTCATAACACTTTAACCAGAGTGACGGGAGAGCGGCATTTCAGAAAACGTGCTTATCTCGGCGAGAAAAAGCGATTTCGGCAATAAAATTTAAAACGCGTGTAAAACATAAACCAAACGATGAAATTGGTTATTTCTTCATGTATAATGATCAACTCGATACTCCCTAGCCCCCAACAGCCTTTTTTTTCATAACACTTTAACCAGAGTGACGGGAGAGCGGCATTTCAGAAAACGTGCTTATCTCGGCGAGAAAAAGCGATTTCGGCAATAAAATTTAAAACGCGTGTAAAACATAAACCAAACGATGAAATTGGTTATTTCTTCATGTATAATGATCAACTCGATACTCCCTAGCCCCCAACAGCCTTTTTTTTCATAACACTTTAACCAGAGTGACGGGAGAGCGGCATTTCAGAAAACGTGCTTATCTCGGCGAGAAAAAGCGATTTCGGCAATAAAATTTAAAACGCGTGTAAAACATAAACCAAACGATGAAATTGGTTATTTCTTCATGTATAATGATCAACTCGATACTCCCTAGCCCCCAACAGCCTTTTTTTTCATAACACTTTAACCAGAGTGACGGGAGAGCGGCATTTCAGAAAACGTGCTTATCTCGGCGAGAAAAAGCGATTTCGGCAATAAAATTTAAAACGCGTGTAAAACATAAACCAAACGATGAAATTGGTTATTTCTTCATGTATAATGATCAACTCGATACTCCCTAGCCCCCAACAGCCTTTTTTTTCATAACACTTTAACCAGAGTGACGGGAGAGCGGCATTTCAGTAAACGTGCTTATCTCGGCGAGAAAAAGCGATTTCGGCAATAAAATTTAAAACGCGTGTAAAACATAAACCAAACGATGAAATTGGTTATTTCTTCATGTATAATGATCAACTCGATACTCCCTAGCCCCCAACAGCCTTTTTTTTCATAACACTTTAACCAGAGTGACGGGAGAGCGGCATTTCAGAAAACGTGCTTATCTCGGCGAGAAAAAGCGATTTCGGCAATAAAATTTAAAACGCGTGTAAAACATAAACCAAACGATGAAATTGGTTATTTCTTCATGTATAATGATCAACTCGATACTCCCTAGCCCCCAACAGCCTTTTTTTTCATAACACTTTAACCAGAGTGACGGGAGAGCGGCATTTCAGAAAACGTGCTTATCTCGGCGAGAAAAAGCGATTTCGGCAATAAAATTTAAAACGCGTGTAAAACATAAACCAAACGATGAAATTGGTTATTTCTTCATGTATAATGATCAACTCGATACTCCCTAGCCCCCAACAGCCTTTTTTTTCATAACACTTTAACCAGAGTGACGGGAGAGCGGCATTTCAGAAAACGTGCTTATCTCGGCGAGAAAAAGCGATTTCGGCAATAAAATTTAAAACGCGTGTAAAACATAAACCAAACGATGAAATTGGTTATTTCTTCATGTATAATGATCAACTCGATACTCCCTAGCCCCCAACAGCCTTTTTTTTCATAACACTTTAACCAGAGTGACGGGAGAGCGGCATTTCAGAAAACGTGCTTATCTCGGCGAGAAAAAGCGATTTCGGCAATAAAATTTAAAACGCGTGTAAAACATAAACCAAACGATGAAATTGGTTATTTCTTCATGTATAATGATCAACTCGATACTCCCTAGCCCCCAACAGCCTTTTTTTTCATAACACTTTAACCAGAGTGACGGGAGAGCGGCATTTCAGAAAACGTGCTTATCTCGGCGAGAAAAAGCGATTTCGGCAATAAAATTTAAAACGCGTGTAAAACATAAACCAAACGATGAAATTGGTTATTTCTTCATGTATAATGATCAACTCGATACTCCCTAGCCCCCAACAGCCTTTTTTTTCATAACACTTTAACCAGAGTGACGGGAGAGCGGCATTTCAGAAAACGTGCTTATCTCGGCGAGAAAAAGCGATTTCGGCAATAAAATTTAAAACGCGTGTAAAACATAAACCAAACGATGAAATTGGTTATTTCTTCATGTATAATGATCAACTCGATACTCCCTAGCCCCCAACAGCCTTTTTTTTCATAACACTTTAACCAGAGTGACGGGAGAGCGGCATTTCAGAAAACGTGCTTATCTCGGCGAGAAAAAGCGATTTCGGCAATAAAATTTAAAACGCGTGTAAAACATAAACCAAACGATGAAATTGGTTATTTCTTCATGTATAATGATCAACTCGATACTCCCTAGCCCCCAACAGCCTTTTTTTTCATAACACTTTAACCAGAGTGACGGGAGAGCGGCATTTCAGAAAACGTGCTTATCTCGGCGAGAAAAAGCGATTTCGGCAATAAAATTTAAAACGCGTGTAAAACATAAACCAAACGATGAAATTGGTTATTTCTTCATGTATAATGATCAACTCGATACTCCCTAGCCCCCAACAGCCTTTTTTTTCATAACACTTTAACCAGAGTGACGGGAGAGCGGCATTTCAGAAAACGTGCTTATCTCGGCGAGAAAAAGCGATTTCGGCAATAAAATTTAAAACGCGTGTAAAACATAAACCAAACGATGAAATTGGTTATTTCTTCATGTATAATGATCAACTCGATACTCCCTAGCCCCCAACAGCCTTTTTTTTCATAACACTTTAACCAGAGTGACGGGAGAGCGGCATTTCAGAAAACGTGCTTATCTCGGCGAGAAAAAGCGATTTCGGCAATAAAATTTAAAACGCGTGTAAAACATAAACCAAACGATGAAATTGGTTATTTCTTCATGTATAATGATCAACTCGATACTCCCTAGCCCCCAACAGCCTTTTTTTTCATAACACTTTAACCAGAGTGACGGGAGAGCGGCATTTCAGAAAACGTGCTTATCTCGGCGAGAAAAAGCGATTTCGGCAATAAAATTTAAAACGCGTGTAAAACATAAACCAAACGATGAAATTGGTTATTTCTTCATGTATAATGATCAACTCGATACTCCCTAGCCCCCAACAGCCTTTTTTTTCATAACACTTTAACCAGAGTGACGGGAGAGCGGCATTTCAGAAAACGTGCTTATCTCGGCGAGAAAAAGCGATTTCGGCAATAAAATTTAAAACGCGTGTAAAACATAAACCAAACGATGAAATTGGTTATTTCTTCATGTATAATGATCAACTCGATACTCCCTAGCCCCCAACAGCCTTTTTTTTCATAACACTTTAACCAGAGTGACGGGAGAGCGGCATTTCAGAAAACGTGCTTATCTCGGCGAGAAAAAGCGATTTCGGCAATAAAATTTAAAACGCGTGTAAAACATAAACCAAACGATGAAATTGGTTATTTCTTCATGTATAATGATCAACTCGATACTCCCTAGCCCCCAACAGCCTTTTTTTTCATAACACTTTAACCAGAGTGACGGGAGAGCGGCATTTCAGAAAACGTGCTTATCTCGGCGAGAAAAAGCGATTTCGGCAATAAAATTTAAAACGCGTGTAAAACATAAACCAAACGATGAAATTGGTTATTTCTTCATGTATAATGATCAACTCGATACTCCCTAGCCCCCAACAGCCTTTTTTTTCATAACACTTTAACCAGAGTGACGGGAGAGCGGCATTTCAGAAAACGTGCTTATCTCGGCGAGAAAAAGCGATTTCGGCAATAAAATTTAAAACGCGTGTAAAACATAAACCAAACGATGAAATTGGTTATTTCTTCATGTATAATGATCAACTCGATACTCCCTAGCCCCCAACAGCCTTTTTTTTCATAACACTTTAACCAGAGTGACGGGAGAGCGGCATTTCAGAAAACGTGCTTATCTCGGCGAGAAAAAGCGATTTCGGCAATAAAATTTAAAACGCGTGTAAAACATAAACCAAACGATGAAATTGGTTATTTCTTCATGTATAATGATCAACTCGATACTCCCTAGCCCCCAACAGCCTTTTTTTTCATAACACTTTAACCAGAGTGACGGGAGAGCGGCATTTCAGAAAACGTGCTTATCTCGGCGAGAAAAAGCGATTTCGGCAATAAAATTTAAAACGCGTGTAAAACATAAACCAAACGATGAAATTGGTTATTTCTTCATGTATAATGATCAACTCGATACTCCCTAGCCCCCAACAGCCTTTTTTTTCATAACACTTTAACCAGAGTGACGGGAGAGCGGCATTTCAGAAAACGTGCTTATCTCGGCGAGAAAAAGCGATTTCGGCAATAAAATTTAAAACGCGTGTAAAACATAAACCAAACGATGAAATTGGTTATTTCTTCATGTATAATGATCAACTCGATACTCCCTAGCCCCCAACAGCCTTTTTTTTCATAACACTTTAACCAGAGTGACGGGAGAGCGGCATTTCAGAAAACGTGCTTATCTCGGCGAGAAAAAGCGATTTCGGCAATAAAATTTAAAACGCGTGTAAAACATAAACCAAACGATGAAATTGGTTATTTCTTCATGTATAATGATCAACTCGATACTCCCTAGCCCCCAACAGCCTTTTTTTTCATAACACTTTAACCAGAGTGACGGGAGAGCGGCATTTCAGAAAACGTGCTTATCTCGGCGAGAAAAAGCGATTTCGGCAATAAAATTTAAAACGCGTGTAAAACATAAACCAAACGATGAAATTGGTTATTTCTTCATGTATAATGATCAACTCGATACTCCCTAGCCCCCAACAGCCTTTTTTTTCATAACACTTTAACCAGAGTGACGGGAGAGCGGCATTTCAGAAAACGTGCTTATCTCGGCGAGAAAAAGCGATTTCGGCAATAAAATTTAAAACGCGTGTAAAACATAAACCAAACGATGAAATTGGTTATTTCTTCATGTATAATGATCAACTCGATACTCCCTAGCCCCCAACAGCCTTTTTTTTCATAACACTTTAACCAGAGTGACGGGAGAGCGGCATTTCAGAAAACGTGCTTATCTCGGCGAGAAAAAGCGATTTCGGCAATAAAATTTAAAACGCGTGTAAAACATAAACCAAACGATGAAATTGGTTATTTCTTCATGTATAATGATCAACTCGATACTCCCTAGCCCCCAACAGCCTTTTTTTTCATAACACTTTAACCAGAGTGACGGGAGAGCGGCATTTCAGAAAACGTGCTTATCTCGGCGAGAAAAAGCGATTTCGGCAATAAAATTTAAAACGCGTGTAAAACATAAACCAAACGATGAAATTGGTTATTTCTTCATGTATAATGATCAACTCGATACTCCCTAGCCCCCAACAGCCTTTTTTTTCATAACACTTTAACCAGAGTGACGGGAGAGCGGCATTTCAGAAAACGTGCTTATCTCGGCGAGAAAAAGCGATTTCGGCAATAAAATTTAAAACGCGTGTAAAACATAAACCAAACGATGAAATTGGTTATTTCTTCATGTATAATGATCAACTCGATACTCCCTAGCCCCCAACAGCCTTTTTTTTCATAACACTTTAACCAGAGTGACGGGAGAGCGGCATTTCAGAAAACGTGCTTATCTCGGCGAGAAAAAGCGATTTCGGCAATAAAATTTAAAACGCGTGTAAAACATAAACCAAACGATGAAATTGGTTATTTCTTCATGTATAATGATCAACTCGATACTCCCTAGCCCCCAACAGCCTTTTTTTTCATAACACTTTAACCAGAGTGACGGGAGAGCGGCATTTCAGAAAACGTGCTTATCTCGGCGAGAAAAAGCGATTTCGGCAATAAGATTTAAAACGCGTGTAAAACATAAACCAAACGATGAAATTGGTTATTTCTTCATGTATAATGATCAACTCGATACTCCCTAGCCCCCAACAGCCTTTTTTTTCATAACACTTTAACCAGAGTGACGGGAGAGCGGCATTTCAGAAAACGTGCTTATCTCGGCGAGAAAAAGCGATTTCGGCAATAAAATTTAAAACGCGTGTAAAACATAAACCAAACGATGAAATTGGTTATTTCTTCATGTATAATGATCAACTCGATACTCCCTAGCCCCCAACAGCCTTTTTTTTCATAACACTTTAACCAGAGTGACGGGAGAGCAGCATTTCAGAAAA
Source organism: Syngnathus leptorhynchus (assembly GCF_054491065.1). Classification (NCBI taxonomy): domain Eukaryota; kingdom Metazoa; phylum Chordata; class Actinopteri; order Syngnathiformes; family Syngnathidae; genus Syngnathus; species Syngnathus leptorhynchus. The sequence goes on along the minus strand of NW_028232216.1, from coordinate 38,725 downwards.
CGTGCTTATCTCGGCGAGAAAAAGCGATTTCGGCAATAAAATTTAAAACGCGTGTAAAACATAAACCAAACGATGAAATTGGTTATTTCTTCATGTATAATGATCAACTCGATACTCCCTAGCCCCCAACAGCCTTTTTTTTCATAACACTTTAACCAGAGTGACGGGAGAGCGGCATTTCAGAAAACGTGCTTATCTCGGCGAGAAAAAGCGATTTCGGCAATAAAATTTAAAACGCGTGTAAAACATAAACCAAACGATGAAATTGGTTATTTCTTCATGTATAATGATCAACTCGATACTCCCTAGCCCCCAACAGCCTTTTTTTTCATAACACTTTAACCAGAGTGACGGGAGAGCGGCATTTCAGAAAACGTGCTTATCTCGGCGAGAAAAAGCGATTTCGGCAATAAAATTTAAAACGCGTGTAAAACATAAACCAAACGATGAAATTGGTTATTTCTTCATGTATAATGATCAACTCGATACTCCCTAGCCCCCAACAGCCTTTTTTTTCATAACACTTTAACCAGAGTGACGGGAGAGCGGCATTTCAGAAAACGTGCTTATCTCGGCGAGAAAAAGCGATTTCGGCAATAAAATTTAAAACGCGTGTAAAACATAAACCAAACGATGAAATTGGTTATTTCTTCATGTATAATGATCAACTCGATACTCCCTAGCCCCCAACAGCCTTTTTTTCATAACACTTTAACCAGAGTGACGGGAGAGCGGCATTTCAGAAAACGTGCTTATCTCGGCGAGAAAAAGCGATTTCGGCAATAAAATTTAAAACGCGTGTAAAACATAAACCAAACGATGAAATTGGTTATTTCTTCATGTATAATGTTCAACTCGATACTCCCTAGCCCCCAACAGCCTTTTTTTTCATAACACTTTAACCAGAGTGACGGGAGAGCGGCATTTCAGAAAACGTGCTTATCTCGGCGAGAAAAAGCGATTTCGGCAATAAAATTTAAAACGCGTGTAAAACATAAACCAAACGATGAAATTGGTTATTTCTTCATGTATAATGATCAACTCGATACTCCCTAGCCCCCAACAGCCTTTTTTTTTCATAACACTTTAACCAGAGTGACGGGAGAGCGGCATTTCAGAAAACGTGCTTATCTCGGCGAGAAAAAGCGATTTCGGCAATAAAATTTAAAACGCGTGTAAAACATAAACCAAACGATGAAATTGGTTATTTCTTCATGTATAATGATCAACTCGATACTCCCTAGCCCCCAACAGCCTTTTTTTTCATAACACTTTAACCAGAGTGACGGGAGAGCGGCATTTCAGAAAACGTGCTTATCTCGGCGAGAAAAAGCGATTTCGGCAATAAAATTTAAAACGCGTGTAAAACATAAACCAAACGATGAAATTGGTTATTTCTTCATGTATAATGATCAACTCGATACTCCCTAGCCCCCAACAGCCTTTTTTTTCATAACACTTTAACCAGAGTGACGGGAGAGCGGCATTTCAGAAAACGTGCTTATCTCGGCGAGAAAAAGCGATTTCGGCAATAAAATTTAAAACGCGTGTAAAACATAAACCAAACGATGAAATTGGTTATTTCTTCATGTATAATGATCAACTCGATACTCCCTAGCCCCCAACAGCCTTTTTTTTCATAACACTTTAACCAGAGTGACGGGAGAGCGGCATTTCAGTAAACGTGCTTATCTCGGCGAGAAAAAGCGATTTCGGCAATAAAATTTAAAACGCGTGTAAAACATAAACCAAACGATGAAATTGGTTATTTCTTCATGTATAATGATCAACTCGATACTCCCTAGCCCCCAACAGCCTTTTTTTTCATAACACTTTAACCAGAGTGACGGGAGAGCGGCATTTCAGAAAACGTGCTTAACTCGGCGAGAAAAAGCGATTTCGGCAATAAAATTTAAAACGCGTGTAAAACATAAACCAAACGATGAAATTGGTTATTTCTTCATGTATAATGATCAACTCGATACTCCCTAGCCCCCAACAGCCTTTTTTTTCATAACACTTTAACCAGAGTGACGGGAGAGCGGCATTTCAGAAAACGTGCTTATCTCGGCGAGAAAAAGCGATTTCGGCAATAAAATTTAAAACGCGTGTAAAACATAAACCAAACGATGAAATTGGTTATTTCTTCATGTATAATGATCAACTCGATACTCCCTAGCCCCCAACAGCCTTTTTTTTCATAACACTTTAACCAGAGTGACGGGAGAGCGGCATTTCAGAAAACGTGCTTATCTCGGCGAGAAAAAGCGATTTCGGCAATAAAATTTAAAACGCGTGTAAAACATAAACCAAACGATGAAATTGGTTATTTCTTCATGTATAATGATCAACTCGATACTCCCTAGCCCCCAACAGCCTTTTTTTTCATAACACTTTAACCAGAGTGACGGGAGAGCGGCATTTCAGAAAACGTGCTTATCTCGGCGAGAAAAAGCGATTTCGGCAATAAAATTTAAAACGCGTGTAAAACATAAACCAAACGATGAAATTGGTTATTTCTTCATGTATAATGATCAACTCGATACTCCCTAGCCCCCAACAGCCTTTTTTTTCATAACACTTTAACCAGAGTGACGGGAGAGCGGCATTTCAGAAAACGTGCTTATCTCGGCGAGAAAAAGCGATTTCGGCAATAAAATTTAAAACGCGTGTAAAACATAAACCAAACGATGAAATTGGTTATTTCTTCATGTATAATGATCAACTCGAGTCGAGCTCCAGGGAGAGAGGCTGATTTTTCGCTTTTTGAGGCCGACCGACGAACCGGCGCGGGGCGGACTCAAAAGCCCGCAGAGCCGTAGGCACTTAGAAAAGTTTCGCCTTTGGCTGTGAGCTCCAGGGGGAGAGGCTGGTTTTGCGTTATTTTAGGCCGGCTGGAGAACCGGCGCGGGTCGGACGCACAATCCCCGCAGAGCCGTGGGCACTTAGAAAATTTTTGCCAAGTTGGCTCTGAGCGCCTGGTACCTAATATGGAAGAATAGAGGCCGACTTTCGGGCAAGATCACGCCGCGTTAGGCTTCCAGGACCCCGGCTAAGCAATTTTACCGGGCCGCCCGGTTCTTTTTTTGAACCAGCCCGGTTCTTTTTACACTTCCAGCTGGAGCTCAGCAGCGGCTTTTTGCGCAAGATCACGCCGGGTTAGGCTTCCAGGACCTCGGCTAAGCAATTCTACCGGGCCGCCCGGTTCTTTTTTTGAACCAGCCCGGTTCTTTTTACACTTCCAGCTGGAGCTCACGAGCGGCTTTTTGGACAAGATCACGCCGTGTTAGGCTTCCAGAGCCCCGGCTAAGCAATTTTACCGGCCTGCCCGGTTCTTTTTTTTAACCAGCCCGGTTCTTTTTACACTTCCAGCTGGAGCTCAGCAGCGGGTTTTTGGACAAGATCACGCCGTGTTAGGCTTCCAGAGCCCCGGCTAAGCAATTTTACAGGGTCGCCTGGTTCTTTTTTTTAACCAGCCCGGTTTTTTTTACACTTCCAGCTGGAGCTCAGCAGCGGCTTTTTGCACAGTATCACGCCGGGTTAGGCTTCCAGAGCCCCGGCTAAGCAATTTTACCGGGCCGCCCGGTTCTTTTTTTTTAACCAGCCCGGTTCTTTTTACACTTCCAGCTGGAGCTCAGCAGCGGCTTTTTGGACAAGATCACGCCGTGTTAGGCTTCCAGAGCCCCGGCTAAGCAATTTTACCGGGTCGCCCGGTTCTTTTTTTTAACCAGCCCGGTTCTTTTTACACTTCCAGCTGGAGCTCAGCAGCGGCTTTTTGGACAAGATCACGCCGTGTTAGGCTTCCAGAGCCCCGGCTAAGCAATTTTACCGGGTCGCCCGGTTCTTTTTTTAACCAGCCCGGTTCTTTTTACACTTCCAGCTGGAGCTCAGCATCGTGTAAAACATAAACCAAACGATGAAATTGGTTATTTCTTCATGTATAATGATCAACTCGATACTCCCTAGCCCCCAACAGCCTTTTTTTTCATAACACTTTAACCAGAGTGACGGGAGAGCGGCATTTCAGAAAACGTGCTTATCTCGGCGAGAAAAAGCGATTTCGGCAATAAAATTTAAAACGCGTGTAAAACATAAACCAAACGATGAAATCGGTTATTTCTTCATGTATAATGATCAACTCGATACTCCCTAGCCCCCAACAGCCTTTTTTTTCATAACACTTTAACCAGAGTGACGGGAGAGCGGCATTTCAGAAAACGTGCTTATCTCGGCGAGAAAAAGCGATTTCGGCAATAAAATTTAAAACGCGTGTAAAACATAAACCAAACGATGAAATTGGTTATTTCTTCATGTATAATGATCAACTCGATACTCCCTAGCCCCCAACAGCCTTTTTTTTCATAACACTTTAACCAGAGTGACGGGAGAGCGGCATTTCAGAAAACGTGCTTATCTCGGCGAGAAAAAGCGATTTCGGCAATAAAATTTAAAACGCGTGTAAAACATAAACCAAACGATGAAATTGGTTATTTCTTCATGTATAATGATCAACTCGATACTCCCTAGCCCCCAACAGCCTTTTTTTTCATAACACTTTAACCAGAGTGACGGGAGAGCGGCATTTCAGAAAACGTGCTTATCTCGGCGAGAAAAAGCGATTTCGGCAATAAAATTTAAAACGCGTGTAAAACATAAACCAAACGATGAAATTGGTTATTTCTTCATGTATAATGATCAACTCGATACTCCCTAGCCCCCAACAGCCTTTTTTTTCATAACACTTTAACCAGAGTGACGGGAGAGCGGCATTTCAGAAAACGTGCTTATCTCGGCGAGAAAAAGCGATTTCGGCAATAAAATTTAAAACGCGTGTAAAACATAAACCAAACGATGAAATTGGTTATTTCTTCATGTATAATGATCAACTCGATACTCCCTAGCCCCCAACAGCCTTTTTTTTCATAACACTTTAACCAGAGTGACGGGAGAGCGGCATTTCAGAAAACGTGCTTATCTCGGCGAGAAAAAGCGATTTCGGCAATAAGATTTAAAACGCGTGTAAAACATAAACCAAACGATGAAATTGGTTATTTCTTCATGTATAATGATCAACTCGATACTCCCTAGCCCCCAACAGCCTTTTTTTTCATAACACTTTAACCAGAGTGACGGGAGAGCGGCATTTCAGAAAACGTGCTTATCTCGGCGAGAAAAAGCGATTTCGGCAATAAAATTTAAAACGCGTGTAAAACATAAACCAAACGATGAAATTGGTTATTTCTTCATGTATAATGATCAACTCGATACTCCCTAGCCCCCAACAGCCTTTTTTTTCATAACACTTTAACCAGAGTGACGGGAGAGCAGCATTTCAGAAAACGTGCTTATCTCGGCGAGAAAAAGCGATTTCGGCAATAAAATTTAAAACGCGTGTAAAACATAAACCAAACGATGAAATTGGTTATTTCTTCATGTATAATGATCAACTCGATACTCCCTAGCCCCCAACAGCCTTTTTTTTCATAACACTTTAACCAGAGTGACGGGAGAGCGGCATTTCAGAAAACGTGCTTATCTCGGCGAGAAAAAGCGATTTCGGCAATAAAATTTAAAACGCGTGTAAAACATAAACCAAACGATGAAATTGGTTATTTCTTCATGTATAATGATCAACTCGATACTCCCTAGCCCCCAACAGCCTTTTTTTTTCATAACACTTTAACCAGAGTGACGGGAGAGCGGCATTTCAGAAAACGTGCTTATCTCGGCGAGAAAAAGCGATTTCGGCAATAAAATTTAAAACGCGTGTAAAACATAAACCAAACGATGAAATTGGTTATTTCTTCATGTATAATGATCAACTCGATACTCCCTAGCCCCCAACAGCCTTTTTTTTTCATAACACTTTAACCAGAGTGACGGGAGAGCGGCATTTCAGAAAACGTGCTTATCTCGGCGAGAAAAAGCGATTTCGGCAATAAAATTTAAAACGCGTGTAAAACATAAACCAAACGATGAAATTGGTTATTTCTTCATGTATAATGATCAACTCGATACTCCCTAGCCCCCAACAGCCTTTTTTTTCATAACACTTTAACCAGAGTGACGGGAGAGCGGCATTTCAGAAAACGTGCTTATCTCGGCGAGAAAAAGCGATTTCGGCAATAAAATTTAAAACGCGTTTAAAACATAAACCAAACGATGAAATTGGTTATTTCTTCATGTATAATGATCAACTCGATACTCCCTAGCCCCCAACAGCCTTTTTTTTCATAACACTTTAACCAGAGTGACGGGAGAGCGGCATTTCAGAAAACGTGCTTATCTCGGCGAGAAAAAGCGATTTCGGCAATAAAATTTAAAACGCGTGTAAAACATAAACCAAACGATGAAATTGGTTATTTCTTCATGTATAATGATCACCTCGATACTCCCTAGCCCCCAACAGCCTTTTTTTTCATAACACTTTAACCAGAGTGACGGGAGAGCGGCATTTCAGAAAACGTGCTTATCTCGGCGAGAAAAAGCGATTTCGGCAATAAAATTTAAAACGCGTGTAAAACATAAACCAAACGATGAAATTGGTTATTTCTTCATGTATAATGATCAACTCGATACTCCCTAGCCCCCAACAGCCTTTTTTTTCATAACACTTTAACCAGAGTGACGGGAGAGCGGCATTTCAGAAAACGTGCTTATCTCGGCGAGAAAAAGCGATTTCGGCAATAGAATTTAAAACGCCTGTAAAACATAAACCAAACGATGAAATTGGTTATTTCTTCATGTATAAAGATCAACTCGATACTCCCTAGCCCCCAACAGCCTTTTTTTTCATAACACTTTAACCAGAGTGACGGGAGAGCGGCATTTCAGAAAACGTGCTTATCTCGGCGAGAAAAAGCGATTTCGGCAATAAAATTTAAAACGCGTGTAAAACATAAACCAAACGATGAAATTGGTTATTTCTTCATGTATAATGATCAACTCGATACTCCCTAGCCCCCAACAGCCTTTTTTTTCATAACACTTTAACCAGAGTGACGGGAGAGCGGCATTTCAGAAAACGTGCTTATCTCGGCGAGAAAAAGCGATTTCGGCAATAAAATTTAAAACGCGTGTAAAACATAAACCAAACGATGAAATTGGTTATTTCTTCATGTATAATGATCAACTCGATACTCCCTAGCCCCCAACAGCCTTTTTTTTCATAACACTTTAACCAGAGTGACGGGAGAGCGGCATTTCAGAAAACGTGCTTATCTCGGCGAGAAAAAGCGATTTCGGCAATAAAATTTAAAACGCGTGTAAAACATAAACCAAACGATGAAATTGGTTATTTCTTCATGTATAATGATCAACTCGATACTCCCTAGCCCCCAACAGCCTTTTTTTTCATAACACTTTAACCAGAGTGACGGGAGAGCGGCATTTCAGAAAACGTGCTTATCTCGGCGAGAAAAAGCGATTTCGGCAATAAAATTTAAAACGCGTGTAAAACATAAACCAAACGATGAAATTGGTTATTTCTTCATGTATAATGATCAACTCGATACTCCCTAGCCCCCAACAGCCTTTTTTTTCATAACACTTTAACCAGAGTGACGGGAGAGCGGCATTTCAGAAAACGTGCTTATCTCGGCGAGAAAAAGCGATTTCGGCAATAAAATTTAAAACGCGTGTAAAACATAAACCAAACGATGAAATTGGTTATTTCTTCATGTATAATGATCAACTCGAGTCGAGCTCCAGGGAGAGAGGCTGATTTTTCGCTTTTTGAGGCCGACCGACGAACCGGCGCGGGGCGGACTCAAAAGCCCGCAGAGCCGTAGGCACTTAGAAAAGTTTCGCCTTTGGCTGTGAGCTCCAGGGGGAGAGGCTGGTTTTGCGTTATTTTAGGCCGGCTGGAGAACCGGCGCGGGTCGGACGCACAATCCCCGCAGAGCCGTGGGCACTTAGAAAATTTTTGCCAAGTTGGCTCTGAGCGCCTGGTACCTTATATCGAAGAATAGAGGCCGACTTTCGGGCAAGATCACGCCGCGTTAGGCTTCCAGGACCCCGGCTAAGCAATTTTACCGGGCCGCCCGGTTCTTTTTTTGAACCAGCCCGGTTCTTTTTACACTTCCAGCTGGAGCTCAGCAGCGGCTTTTTGCGCAAGATCACGCCGGGTTAGGCTTCCAGGACCTCGGCTAAGCAATTCTACCGGGCCGCCCGGTTCTTTTTTTGAACCAGCCCGGTTCTTTTTACACTTCCAGCTGGAGCTCACGAGCGGCTTTTTGGACAAGATCACGCCGTGTTAGGCTTCCAGAGCCCCGGCTAAGCAATTTTACCGGCCCGCCCGGTTCTTTTTTTTAACCAGCCCGGTTCTTTTTACACTTCCAGCTGGAGCTCAGCAGCGGGTTTTTGGACAAGATCACGCCGTGTTAGGCTTCCAGAGCCCCGGCTAAGCAATTTTACAGGGTCGCCCGGTTCTTTTTTTTAACCAGCCCGGTTTTTTTTACACTTCCAGCTGGAGCTCAGCAGCGGCTTTTTGCACAGTATCACGCCGGGTTAGGCTTCCAGAGCCCCGGCTAAGCAATTTTACCGGGCCGCCCGGTTCTTTTTTTTAACCAGCCCGGTTCTTTTTACACTTCCAGCTGGAGCTCAGCAGCGGCTTTTTGGACAAGATCACGCCGTGTTAGGCTTCCAGAGCCCCGGCTAAGCAATTTTACCGGGTCGCCCGGTTCTTTTTTTTAACCAGCCCGGTTCTTTTTACACTTCCAGCTGGAGCTCAGCAGCGGCTTTTTGGACAAGATCACGCCGTGTTAGGCTTCCAGAGCCCCGGCTAAGCAATTTTACCGGGTCGCCCGGTTCTTTTTTTAACCAGCCCGGTTCTTTTTACACTTCCAGCTGGAGCTCAGCATCGTGTAAAACATAAACCAAACGATGAAATTGGTTATTTCTTCATGTATAATGATCAACTCGATACTCCCTAGCCCCCAACAGCCTTTTTTTTCATAACACTTTAACCAGAGTGACGGGAGAGCGGCATTTCAGAAAACGTGCTTATCTCGGCGAGAAAAAGCGATTTCGGCAATAAAATTTAAAACGCGTTTAAAACATAAATCAAACGATGAAATTGGTTATTTCTTCATGTATAATGATCAACTCGATACTCCCTAGCCCCCAACAGCCTTTTTTGTCATAACACTTTAACCAGAGTGACGGGAGAGCGGCATTTCAGAAAACGTGCTTATCTCGGCGAGAAAAAGCGATTTCGGCAATAAAATTTAAAACGCGTGTAAAACATAAACCAAACGATGAAATTGGTTATTTCTTCATGTATAATGATCAACTCGATACTCCCTAGCCCCCAACAGCCTTTTTTTTCATAACACTTTAACCAGAGTGACGGGAGAGCGGCATTTCAGAAAACGTGCTTATCTCGGCGAGAAAAAGCGATTTCGGCAATAAAATTTAAAACGCGTGTAAAACATAAACCAAACGATGAAATTGGTTATTTCTTCATGTATAATGATCAACTCGATACTCCCTAGCCCCCAACAGCCTTTTTTTTCATAACACTTTAACCAGAGTGACGGGAGAGCGGCATTTCAGAAAACGTGCTTATCTCGGCGAGAAAAAGCGATTTCGGCAATAAAATTTAAAACGCGTGTAAAACATAAACCAAACGATGAAATTGGTTATTTCTTCATGTATAATGATCAACTCGATACTCCCTAGCCCCCAACAGCCTTTTTTTTCATAACACTTTAACCAGAGTGACGGGAGAGCGGCATTTCAGAAAACGTGCTTATCTCGGCGAGAAAAAGCGATTTCGGCAATAAAATTTAAAACGCGTGTAAAACATAAACCAAACGATGAAATTGGTTATTTCTTCATGTATAATGATCAACTCGATACTCCCTAGCCCCCAACAGCCTTTTTTTCATAACACTTTAACCAGAGTGACGGGAGAGCGGCATTTCAGAAAACGTGCTTATCTCGGCGAGAAAAAGCGATTTCGGCAATAAAATTTAAAACGCGTGTAAAACATAAACCAAACGATGAAATTGGTTATTTCTTCATGTATAATGATCAACTCGATACTCCCTAGCCCCCAACAGCCTTTTTTTTCATAACACTTTAACCAGAGTGACGGGAGAGCGGCATTTCAGAAAACGTGCTTATCTCGGCGAGAAAAAGCGATTTCGGCAATAAAATTTAAAACGCGTGTAAAACATAAACCAAACGATGAAATTGGTTATTTCTTCATGTATAATGATCAACTCGATACTCCCTAGCCCACAACAGCCTTTTTTTTCATAACACTTTAACCAGAGTGACGGGAGAGCGGCATTTCAGAAAACGTGCTTATCTCGGCGAGAAAAAGCGATTTCGGCAATAAAATTTAAAACGCGTGTAAAACATAAACCAAACGATGAAATTGGTTATTTCTTCATGTATAATGATCAACTCGAGTCGAGCTCCAGGGAGAGAGGCTGATTTTTCGCTTTTTGAGGCCGACCGACGAACCGGCGCGGGGCGGACTCAAAAGCCCGCAGAGCCGTAGGCACTTAGAAAAGTTTCGTCTTTGGCTGTGAGCTCCAGGGGGAGAGGCTGGTTTTGCGTTATTTTAGGCCGGCTGGAGAACCGGCGCGGGTCGGACGCACAATCCCCGCAGAGCCGTGGGCACTTAGAAAATTTTTGCCAAGTTGGCTCTGAGCGCCTGGTACCTTATATCGAAGAATAGAGGCCGACTTTCGGGCAAGATCACGTTGCGTTAGGCTTCCAGGACCCCGGCTAAGCAATTTTACCGGGCCGCCCGGTTCTTTTTTTGAACCAGCCCGGTTCTTTTTACACTTCCAGCTGGAGCTCAGCAGCGGCTTTTTGCGCAAGATCACGCCGGGTTAGGCTTTCAGGACCTCGGCTAAGCAATTCTACCGGGCCGCCCGGTTCTTTTTTTGAACCAGCCCGGTTCTTTTTACACTTCCAGCTGGAGCTCACGAGCGGCTTTTTGGACAAGATCACGCCGTGTTAGGCTTCCAGAGCCCCGGCTAAGCAATTTTACCGGCCCGCCCGGTTCTTTTTTTTAACCAGCCCGGTTCTTTTTACACTTCCAGCTGGAGCTCAGCAGCGGGTTTTTGGACAAGATCACGCCGTGTTAGGCTTCCAGAGCCCCGGCTAAGCAATTTTACAGGGTCGCCCGGTTCTTTTTTTTAACCAGCCCGGTTTTTTTTACACTTCCAGCTGGAGCTCAGCAGCGGCTTTTTGCACAGTATCACGCCGGGTTAGGCTTCCAGAGCCCCGGCTAAGCAATTTTACCGGGCCGCCCGGTTCTTTTTTTTAACCAGCCCGGTTCTTTTTACACTTCCAGCTGGAGCTCAGCAGCGGCTTTTTGGACAAGATCACGCCGTGTTAGGCTTCCAGAGCCCCGGCTAAGCAATTTTACCGGGTCGCCCGGTTCTTTTTTTTAACCAGCCCGGTTCTTTTTACACTTCCAGCTGGAGCTCAGCAGCGGCTTTTTGGACAAGATCACGCCGTGTTAGGCTTCCAGAGCCCCGGCTAAGCAATTTTACCGGGTCGCCCGGTTCTTTTTTTAACCAGCCCGGTTCTTTTTACACTTCCAGCTGGAGCTCAGCATCGTGTAAAACATAAACCAAACGATGAAATTGGTTATTTCTTCATGTATAATGATCAACTCGATACTCCCTAGCCCCCAACAGCCTTTTTTTTCATAACACTTTAACCAGAGTGACGGGAGAGCGGCATTTCAGAAAACGTGCTTATCTCGGCGAAAAAAAGCGATTTCGGCAATAAAATTTAAAACGCGTGTAAAACATAAATCAAACGATGAAATTGGTTATTTCTTCATGTATAATGATCAACTCGATACTCCCTAGCCCCCAACAGCCTTTTTTTTCATAACACTTTAACCAGAGTGACGGGAGAGCGGCATTTCAGAAAACGTGCTTATCTCGGCGAGAAAAAGCGATTTCGGCAATAAAATTTAAAACGCGTGTAAAACATAAACCAAACGATGAAATTGGTTATTTCTTCATGTATAATGATCAACTCGATACTCCCTAGCCCCCAACAGCCTTTTTTTTCATAACACTTTAACCAGAGTGACGGGAGAGCGGCATTTCAGAAAACGTGCTTATCTCGGCGAGAAAAAGCGATTTCGGCAATAAAATTTAAAACGCGTGTAAAACATAAACCAAACGATGAAATTGGTTATTTCTTCATGTATAATGATCAACTCGATACTCCCTAGCCCCCAACAGCCTTTTTTTTCATAACACTTTAACCAGAGTGACGGGAGAGCGGCATTTCAGAAAACGTGCTTATCTCGGCGAGAAAAAGCGATTTCGGCAATAAAATTTAAAACGCGTGTAAAACATAAACCAAACGATGAAATTGGTTATTTCTTCATGTATAATGATCAACTCGATACTCCCTAGCCCCCAACAGCCTTTTTTTTCATAACACTTTAACCAGAGTGACGGGAGAGCGGCATTTCAGAAAACGTGCTTATCTCGGCGAGAAAAAGCGATTTCGGCAATAAAATTTAAAACGCGTGTAAAACATAAACCAAACGATGAAATTGGTTATTTCTTCATGTATAATGATCAACTCGATACTCCCTAGCCCCCAACAGCCTTTTTTTTCATAACACTTTAACCAGAGTGACGGGAGAGCGGCATTTCAGAAAACGTGCTTATCTTGGCGAGAAAAAGCGATTTCGGCAATAAAATTTAAAACGCGTGTAAAACATAAACCAAACGATGAAATTGGTTATTTCTTGATGTATAATGATCAACTCGATACTCCCTAGCCCCCAACAGCCTTTTTTTTTCATAACACTTTAACCAGAGTGACGGGAGAGCGGCATTTCAGAAAACGTGCTTATCTCGGCGAGAAAAAGCGATTTCGGCAATAAAATTTAAAACGCGTGTAAAACATAAACCAAACGATGAAATTGGTTATTTCTTCATGTATAATGATCAACTCGATACTCCCTAGCCCCCAACAGCCTTTTTTTTCATAACACTTTAACCAGAGTGACGGGAGAGCGGCATTTCAGAAAACGTGCTTATCTCGGCGAGAAAAAGCGATTTCGGCAATAAAATTTAAAACGCGTGTAAAACATAAACCAAACGATGAAATTGGTTATTTCTTCATGTATAATGATCAACTCGATACTCCCTAGCCCCCAACAGCCTTTTTTTTCATAACACTTTAACCAGAGTGACGGGAGAGCGGCATTTCAGAAAACGTGCTTATCTCGGCGAGAAAAAGCGATTTCGGCAATAAAATTTAAAACGCGTGTAAAACATAAACCAAACGATGAAATTGGTTATTTCTTCATGTATAATGATCAACTCGATACTCCCTAGCCCCCAACAGCCTTTTTTTTCATAACACTTTAACCAGAGTGACGGGAGAGCGGCATTTCAGAAAACGTGCTTATCTCGGCGAGAAAAAGCGATTTCGGCAATAAAATTTAAAACGCGTGTAAAACATAAACCAAACGATGAAATTGGTTATTTCTTCATGTATAATGATCAACTCGATACTCCCTAGCCCCCAACAGCCTTTTTTTTCATAACACTTTAACCAGAGTGACGGGAGAGCGGCATTTCAGAAAACGTGCTTATCTCGGCGAGAAAAAGCGATTTCGGCAATAAAATTTAAAACGCGTGTAAAACATAAACCAAACGATGAAATTGGTTATTTCTTCATGTATAATGATCAACTCGATACTCCCTAGCCCCCAACAGCCTTTTTTTTCATAACACTTTAACCAGAGTGACGGGAGAGCGGCATTTCAGAAAACGTGCTTATCTCGGCGAGAAAAAGCGATTTCGGCAATAAAATTTAAAACGCGTGTAAAACATAAACCAAACGATGAAATTGGTTATTTCTTCATGTATAATGATCAACTCGATACTCCCTAGCCCCCAACAGCCTTTTTTTTCATAACACTTTAACCAGAGTGACGGGAGAGCGGCATTTCAGAAAACGTGCTTATCTCGGCGAGAAAAAGCGATTTCGGCAATAAAATTTAAAACGCGTGTAAAACATAAACCAAACGATGAAATTGGTTATTTCTTCATGTATAATGATCAACTCGATACTCCCTAGCCCCCAACAGCCTTTTTTTTCATAACACTTTAACCAGAGTGACGGGAGAGCGGCATTTCAGAAAACGTGCTTATCTCGGCGAGAAAAAGCGATTTCGGCAATAAAATTTAAAACGCGTGTAAAACATAAACCAAACGATGAAATTGGTTATTTCTTCATGTATAATGATCAACTCGATACTCCCTAGCCCCCAACAGCCTTTTTTTTCATAACACTTTAACCAGAGTGACGGGAGAGCGGCATTTCAGAAAACGTGCTTATCTCGGCGAGAAAAAGCGATTTCGGCAATAAAATTTAAAACGCGTGTAAAACATAAACCAAACGATGAAATTGGTTATTTCTTCATGTATAATGATCAACTCGATACTCCCTAGCCCCCAACAGCCTTTTTTTTCATAACACTTTAACCAGAGTGACGGGAGAGCGGCATTTCAGAAAACGTGCTTATCTCGGCGAGAAAAAGCGATTTCGGCAATAAAATTTAAAACGCGTGTAAAACATAAACCAAACGATGAAATTGGTTATTTCTTCATGTATAATGTTCAACTCGATACTCCCTAGCCCCCAACAGCCTTTTTTTTCATAACACTTTAACCAGAGTGACGGGAGAGCGGCATTTCAGAAAACGTGCTTATCTCGGCGAGAAAAAGCGATTTCGGCAATAAAATTTAAAACGCGTGTAAAACATAAACCAAACGATGAAATTGGTTATTTCTTCATGTATAATGATCAACTCGATACTCCCTAGCCCCCAACAGCCTTTTTTTTTCATAACACTTTAACCAGAGTGACGGGAGAGCGGCATTTCAGAAAACGTGCTTATCTCGGCGAGAAAAAGCGATTTCGGCAATAAAATTTAAAACGCGTGTAAAACATAAACCAAACGATGAAATTGGTTATTTCTTCATGTATAATGATCAACTCGATACTCCCTAGCCCCCAACAGCCTTTTTTTTCATAACACTTTAACCAGAGTGACGGGAGAGCGGCATTTCAGAAAACGTGCTTATCTCGGCGAGAAAAAGCGATTTCGGCAATAAAATTTAAAACGCGTGTAAAACATAAACCAAACGATGAAATTGGTTATTTCTTCATGTATAATGATCAACTCGATACTCCCTAGCCCCCAACAGCCTTTTTTTTCATAACACTTTAACCAGAGTGACGGGAGAGCGGCATTTCAGAAAACGTGCTTATCTCGGCGAGAAAAAGCGATTTCGGCAATAAAATTTAAAACGCGTGTAAAACATAAACCAAACGATGAAATTGGTTATTTCTTCATGTATAATGATCAACTCGATACTCCCTAGCCCCCAACAGCCTTTTTTTTCATAACACTTTAACCAGAGTGACGGGAGAGCGGCATTTCAGAAAACGTGCTTATCTCGGCGAGAAAAAGCGATTTCGGCAATAAAATTTAAAACGCGTGTAAAACATAAACCAAACGATGAAATTGGTTATTTCTTCATGTATAATGATCAACTCGATACTCCCTAGCCCCCAACAGCCTTTTTTTTCATAACACTTTAACCAGAGTGACGGGAGAGCGGCATTTCAGAAAACGTGCTTATCTCGGCGAGAAAAAGCGATTTCGGCAATAAAATTTAAAACGCGTGTAAAACATAAACCAAACGATGAAATTGGTTATTTCTTCATGTATAATGATCAACTCGATACTCCCTAGCCCCCAACAGCCTTTTTTTTCATAACACTTTAACCAGAGTGACGGGAGAGCGGCATTTCAGAAAACGTGCTTATCTCGGCGAGAAAAAGCGATTTCGGCAATAAAATTTAAAACGCGTGTAAAACATAAACCAAACGATGAAATTGGTTATTTCTTCATGTATAATGATCAACTCGATACTCCCTAGCCCCCAACAGCCTTTTTTTTCATAACACTTTAACCAGAGTGACGGGAGAGCGGCATTTCAGAAAACGTGCTTATCTCGGCGAGAAAAAGCGATTTCGGCAATAAAATTTAAAACGCGTGTAAAACATAAACCAAACGATGAAATTGGTTATTTCTTCATGTATAATGATCAACTCGATACTCCCTAGCCCCCAACAGCCTTTTTTTTCATAACACTTTAACCAGAGTGACGGGAGAGCGGCATTTCAGAAAACGTGCTTATCTCGGCGAGAAAAAGCAATTTCGGCAATAAAATTTAAAACGCGTGTAAAACATAAACCAAACGATGAAATTGGTTATTTCTTCAAGTATAATGATCAACTCGATACTCCCTAGCCCCCAACAGCCTTTTTTTTCATAACACTTTAACCAGAGTGACGGGAGAGCGGCATTTCAGAAAACGTGCTTATCTCGGCGAGAAAAAGCGATTTCGGCAATAAAATTTAAAACGCGTGTAAAACATAAACCAAACGATGAAATTGGTTCTTTCTTCATGTATAATGATCAACTCGATACTCCCTAGCCCCCAACAGCCTTTTTTTTCATAACACTTCAACCAGAGTGACGGGAGAGCGGCATTTCAGAAAACGTGCTTATCTCGGCGAGAAAAAGCGATTTCGGCAATAAAATTTAAAACGCGTGTAAAACATAAACCAAACGATGAAATTGGTTATTTCTTCATGTATAATGATCAACTCGATACTCCCTAGCCCCCAACAGCCTTTTTTTTCATAACACTTTAACCAGAGTGACGGGAGAGCGGCATTTCAGAAAACGTGCTTATCTCGGCGAGAAAAAGCGATTTCGGCAATAAAATTTAAAACGCGTGTAAAACATAAACCAAACGATGAAATTGGTTATTTCTTCATGTATAATGATCAACTCGATACTCCCTAGCCCCCAACAGCCTTTTTTTTCATAACACTTTAACCAGAGTGACGGGAGAGCGGCATTTCAGAAAACGTGCTTATCTCGGCGAGAAAAAGCGATTTCGGCAATAAAATTTAAAACGCGTGTAAAACATAAACCAAACGATGAAATTGGTTATTTCTTCATGTATAATGA
This sequence comes from Syngnathus leptorhynchus, assembly GCF_054491065.1. NCBI lineage: Eukaryota > Metazoa > Chordata > Actinopteri > Syngnathiformes > Syngnathidae > Syngnathus > Syngnathus leptorhynchus. Next base: position 21,666 of record NW_028232216.1, on the reverse strand, counting down.
TCAACTCGATACTCCCTAGCCCCCAACAGCCTTTTTTTTCATAACACTTTAACCAGAGTGACGGGAGAGCGGCATTTCAGAAAACGTGCTTATCTCGGCGAGAAAAAGCGATTTCGGCAATAAAATTTAAAACGCGTGTAAAACATAAACCAAACGATGAAATTGGTTATTTCTTCATGTATAATGATCAACTCGATACTCCCTAGCCCCCAACAGCCTTTTTTTTCATAACACTTTAACCAGAGTGACGGGAGAGCGGCATTTCAGAAAACGTGCTTATCTCGGCGAGAAAAAGCGATTTCGGCAATAAGATTTAAAACGCGTGTAAAACATAAACCAAACGATGAAATTGGTTATTTCTTCATGTATAATGATCAACTCGATACTCCCTAGCCCCCAACAGCCTTTTTTTTCATAACACTTTAACCAGAGTGACGGGAGAGCGGCATTTCAGAAAACGTGCTTATCTCGGCGAGAAAAAGCGATTTCGGCAATAAAATTTAAAACGCGTGTAAAACATAAACCAAACGATGAAATTGGTTATTTCTTCATGTATAATGATCAACTCGATACTCCCTAGCCCCCAACAGCCTTTTTTTTCATAACACTTTAACCAGAGTGACGGGAGAGCGGCATTTCAGAAAACGTGCTTATCTCGGCGAGAAAAAGCGATTTCGGCAATAAAATTTAAAACGCGTGTAAAACATAAACCAAACGATGAAATTGGTTATTTCTTCATGTATAATGATCAACTCGATACTCCCTAGCCCCCAACAGCCTTTTTTTTCATAACACTTTAACCAGAGTGACGGGAGAGCGGCATTTCAGAAAACGTGCTTATCTCGGCGAGAAAAAGCGATTTCGGCAATAAAATTTAAAACGCGTGTAAAACATAAACCAAACGATGAAATTGGTTATTTCTTCATGTATAATGATCAACTCGATACTCCCTAGCCCCCAACAGCCTTTTTTTTTCATAACACTTTAACCAGAGTGACGGGAGAGCGGCATTTCAGAAAACGTGCTTATCTCGGCGAGAAAAAGCGATTTCGGCAATAAAATTTAAAACGCGTGTAAAACATAAACCAAACGATGAAATTGGTTATTTCTTCATGTATAATGATCAACTCGATACTCCCTAGCCCCCAACAGCCTTTTTTTTTCATAACACTTTAACCAGAGTGACGGGAGAGCGGCATTTCAGAAAACGTGCTTATCTCGGCGAGAAAAAGCGATTTCGGCAATAAAATTTAAAACGCGTGTAAAACATAAACCAAACGATGAAATTGGTTATTTCTTCATGTATAATGATCAACTCGATACTCCCTAGCCCCCAACAGCCTTTTTTTTCATAACACTTTAACCAGAGTGACGGGAGAGCGGCATTTCAGAAAACGTGCTTATCTCGGCGAGAAAAAGCGATTTCGGCAATAAAATTTAAAACGCGTGTAAAACATAAACCAAACGATGAAATTGGTTATTTCTTCATGTATAATGATCAACTCGATACTCCCTAGCCCCCAACAGCCTTTTTTTTCATAACACTTTAACCAGAGTGACGGGAGAGCGGCATTTCAGAAAACGTGCTTATCTCGGCGAGAAAAAGCGATTTCGGCAATAAAATTTAAAACGCGTGTAAAACATAAACCAAACGATGAAATTGGTTATTTCTTCATGTATAATGATCACCTCGATACTCCCTAGCCCCCAACAGCCTTTTTTTTCATAACACTTTAACCAGAGTGACGGGAGAGCGGCATTTCAGAAAACGTGCTTATCTCGGCGAGAAAAAGCGATTTCGGCAATAAAATTTAAAACGCGTGTAAAACATAAACCAAACGATGAAATTGGTTATTTCTTCATGTATAATGATCAACTCGATACTCCCTAGCCCCCAACAGCCTTTTTTTTCATAACACTTTAACCAGAGTGACGGGAGAGCGGCATTTCAGAAAACGTGCTTATCTCGGCGAGAAAAAGCGATTTCGGCAATAGAATTTAAAACGCCTGTAAAACATAAACCAAACGATGAAATTGGTTATTTCTTCATGTATAAAGATCAACTCGATACTCCCTAGCCCCCAACAGCCTTTTTTTTCATAACACTTTAACCAGAGTGACGGGAGAGCGGCATTTCAGAAAACGTGCTTATCTCGGCGAGAAAAAGCGATTTCGGCAATAAAATTTAAAACGCGTGTAAAACATAAACCAAACGATGAAATTGGTTATTTCTTCATGTATAATGATCAACTCGATACTCCCTAGCCCCCAACAGCCTTTTTTTTCATAACACTTTAACCAGAGTGACGGGAGAGCGGCATTTCAGAAAACGTGCTTATCTCGGCGAGAAAAAGCGATTTCGGCAATAAAATTTAAAACGCGTGTAAAACATAAACCAAACGATGAAATTGGTTATTTCTTCATGTATAATGATCAACTCGATACTCCCTAGCCCCCAACAGCCTTTTTTTTCATAACACTTTAACCAGAGTGACGGGAGAGCGGCATTTCAGAAAACGTGCTTATCTCGGCGAGAAAAAGCGATTTCGGCAATAAAATTTAAAACGCGTGTAAAACATAAACCAAACGATGAAATTGGTTATTTCTTCATGTATAATGATCAACTCGATACTCCCTAGCCCCCAACAGCCTTTTTTTTCATAACACTTTAACCAGAGTGACGGGAGAGCGGCATTTCAGAAAACGTGCTTATCTCGGCGAGAAAAAGCGATTTCGGCAATAAAATTTAAAACGCGTGTAAAACATAAACCAAACGATGAAATTGGTTATTTCTTCATGTATAATGATCAACTCGATACTCCCTAGCCCCCAACAGCCTTTTTTTTCATAACACTTTAACCAGAGTGACGGGAGAGCGGCATTTCAGAAAACGTGCTTATCTCGGCGAGAAAAAGCGATTTCGGCAATAAAATTTAAAACGCGTGTAAAACATAAACCAAACGATGAAATTGGTTATTTCTTCATGTATAATGATCAACTCGATACTCCCTAGCCCCCAACAGCCTTTTTTTTTCATAACACTTTAACCAGAGTGACGGGAGAGCGGCATTTCAGAAAACGTGCTTATCTCGGCGAGAAAAAGCGATTTCGGCAATAAAATTTAAAACGCGTGTAAAACATAAACCAAACGATGAAATTGGTTATTTCTTCATGTATAATGATCAACTCGATACTCCCTAGCCCCCAACAGCCTTTTTTTTCATAACACTTTAACCAGAGTGACGGGAGAGCGGCATTTCAGAAAACGTGCTTATCTCGGCGAGAAAAAGCGATTTCGGCAATAAAATTTAAAACGCGTGTAAAACATAAACCAAACGATGAAATTGGTTATTTCTTCATGTATAATGATCAACTCGATACTCCCTAGCCCCCAACAGCCTTTTTTTTCATAACACTTTAACCAGAGTGACGGGAGAGCGGCATTTCAGAAAACGTGCTTATCTCGGCGAGAAAAAGCGATTTCGGCAATAAAATTTAAAACGCGTGTAAAACATAAACCAAACGATGAAATTGGTTATTTCTTCATGTATAATGATCACCTCGATACTCCCTAGCCCCCAACAGCCTTTTTTTTCATAACACTTTAACCAGAGTGACGGGAGAGCGGCATTTCAGAAAACGTGCTTATCTCGGCGAGAAAAAGCGATTTCGGCAATAAAATTTAAAACGCGTGTAAAACATAAACCAAACGATGAAATTGGTTATTTCTTCATGTATAATGATCAACTCGATACTCCCTAGCCCCCAACAGCCTTTTTTTTCATAACACTTTAACCAGAGTGACGGGAGAGCGGCATTTCAGAAAACGTGCTTATCTCGGCGAGAAAAAGCGATTTCGGCAATAGAATTTAAAACGCCTGTAAAACATAAACCAAACGATGAAATTGGTTATTTCTTCATGTATAAAGATCAACTCGATACTCCCTAGCCCCCAACAGCCTTTTTTTTCATAACACTTTAACCAGAGTGACGGGAGAGCGGCATTTCAGAAAACGTGCTTATCTCGGCGAGAAAAAGCGATTTCGGCAATAAAATTTAAAACGCGTGTAAAACATAAACCAAACGATGAAATTGGTTATTTCTTCATGTATAATGATCAACTCGATACTCCCTAGCCCCCAACAGCCTTTTTTTTCATAACACTTTAACCAGAGTGACGGGAGAGCGGCATTTCAGAAAACGTGCTTATCTCGGCGAGAAAAAGCGATTTCGGCAATAAAATTTAAAACGCGTGTAAAACATAAACCAAACGATGAAATTGGTTATTTCTTCATGTATAATGATCAACTCGATACTCCCTAGCCCCCAACAGCCTTTTTTTTCATAACACTTTAACCAGAGTGACGGGAGAGCGGCATTTCAGAAAACGTGCTTATCTCGGCGAGAAAAAGCGATTTTGGCAATAACATTTAAAACGCGTGTAAAACATAAACCAAACGATGAAATTGGTTATTTCTTCATGTATAATGATCAACTCGATACTCCCTAGCCCCCAACAGCCTTTTTTTTCATAACACTTTAACCAGAGTGACGGGAGAGCGGCATTTCAGAAAACGTGCTTATCTCGGCGAGAAAAAGCGATTTCGGCAATAAAATTTAAAACGCGTGTAAAACATAAACCAAACGATGAAATTGGTTATTTCTTCATGTATAATGATCAACTCGATACTCCCTAGCCCCCAACAGCCTTTTTTTTCATAACACTTTAACCAGAGTGACGGGAGAGCGGCATTTCAGAAAACGTGCTTATCTCTGCGAGAAAAAGCGATTTTGGCAATAAAATTTAAAACGCGTGTAAAACATAAACCAAACGATGAAATTGGTTATTTCTTCATGTATAATGATCAACTCGATACTCCCTAGCCCCCAACAGCCTTTTTTTTCATAACACTTTAACCAGAGTGACGGGAGAGCGGCATTTCAGAAAACGTGCTTATCTCGGCGAGAAAAAGCGATTTCGGCAATAAAATTTAAAACGCGTGTAAAACATAAACCAAACGATGAAATTGGTTATTTCTTCATGTATAATGATCAACTCGATACTCCCTAGCCCCCAACAGCCTTTTTTTTCATAACACTTTAACCAGAGTGACGGGAGAGCGGCATTTCAGAAAACGTGCTTATCTTGGCGAGAAAAAGCGATTTCGGCAATAAAATTTAAAACGCGTGTAAAACATAAACCAAACAATGAAATTGGTTATTTCTTGATGTATAATGATCAACTCGATACTCCCTAGCCCCCAACAGCCTTTTTTTTTCATAACACTTTAACCAGAGTGACGGGAGAGCGGCATTTCAGAAAACGTGCTTATCTCGGCGAGAAAAAGCGATTTCGGCAATAAAATTTAAAACGCGTGTAAAACATAAACCAAACGATGAAATTGGTTATTTCTTCATGTATAATGATCAACTCGATACTCCCTAGCCCCCAACAGCCTTTTTTTTCATAACACTTTAACCAGAGTGACGGGAGAGCGGCATTTCAGAAAACGTGCTTATCTCGGCGAGAAAAAGCGATTTCGGCAATAAAATTTAAAACGCGTGTAAAACATAAACCAAACGATGAAATTGGTTATTTCTTCATGTATAATGATCAACTCGATACTCCCTAGCCCCCAACAGCCTTTTTTTTCATAACACTTTAACCAGAGTGACGGGAGAGCGGCATTTCAGAAAACGTGCTTATCTCGGCGAGAAAAAGCGATTTCGGCAATAAAATTTAAAACGCGTGTAAAACATAAACCAAACGATGAAATTGGTTATTTCTTCATGTATAATGATCAACTCGATACTCCCTAGCCCCCAACAGCCTTTTTTTTCATAACACTTTAACCAGAGTGACGGGAGAGCGGCATTTCAGAAAACGTGCTTATCTCGGCGAGAAAAAGCGATTTCGGCAATAAAATTTAAAACGCGTGTAAAACATAAACCAAACGATGAAATTGGTTATTTCTTCATGTATAATGATCAACTCGAGTCGAGCTCCAGGGAGAGAGGCTGATTTTTCGCTTTTTGAGGCCGACCGACGAACCGGCGCGGGGCGGACTCAAAAGCCCGCAGAGCCGTAGGCACTTAGAAAAGTTTCGCCTTTGGCTGTGAGCTCCAGGGGGAGAGGCTGGTTTTGCGTTATTTTAGGCCGGCTGGAGAACCGGCGCGGGTCGGACGCACAATCCCCGCAGAGCCGTGGGCACTTAGAAAAATTTTGCCAAGTTGGCTCTGAGCGCCTGGTACCTAATATGGAAGAATAGAGGCCGACTTTCGGGCAAGATCACGCCGCGTTAGGCTTCCAGGACCCCGGCTAAGCAATTTTACCGGGCCGCCCGGTTCTTTTTTTGAACCAGCCCGGTTCTTTTTACACTTCCAGCTGGAGCTCAGCAGCGGCTTTTTGCGCAAGATCACGCCGGGTTAGGCTTCCAGGACCTCGGCTAAGCAATTCTACCGGGCCGCCCGGTTCTTTTTTTGAACCAGCCCGGTTCTTTTTACACTTCCAGCTGGAGCTCACGAGCGGCTTTTTGGACAAGATCACGCCGTGTTAGGCTTCCAGAGCCCCGGCTAAGCAATTTTACCGGCCTGCCCGGTTCTTTTTTTTAACCAGCCCGGTTCTTTTTACACTTCCAGCTGGAGCTCAGCAGCGGGTTTTTGGACAAGATCACGCCGTGTTAGGCTTCCAGAGCCCCGGCTAAGCAATTTTACAGGGTCGCCCGGTTCTTTTTTTTAACCAGCCCGGTTTTTTTTACACTTCCAGCTGGAGCTCAGCAGCGGCTTTTTGCACAGTATCACGCCGGGTTAGGCTTCCAGAGCCCCGGCTAAGCAATTTTACCGGGCCGCCCGGTTCTTTTTTTTTAACCAGCCCGGTTCTTTTTACACTTCCAGCTGGAGCTCAGCAGCGGCTTTTTGGACAAGATCACGCCGTGTTAGGCTTCCAGAGCCCCGGCTAAGCAATTTTACCGGGTCGCCCGGTTCTTTTTTTTAACCAGCCCGGTTCTTTTTACACTTCCAGCTGGAGCTCAGCAGCGGCTTTTTGGACAAGATCACGCCGTGTTAGGCTTCCAGAGCCCCGGCTAAGCAATTTTACCGGGTCGCCCGGTTCTTTTTTTAACCAGCCCGGTTCTTTTTACACTTCCAGCTGGAGCTCAGCATCGTGTAAAACATAAACCAAACGATGAAATTGGTTATTTCTTCATGTATAATGATCAACTCGATACTCCCTAGCCCCCAACAGCCTTTTTTTTCATAACACTTTAACCAGAGTGACGGGAGAGCGGCATTTCAGAAAACGTGCTTATCTCGGCGAGAAAAAGCGATTTCGGCAATAAAATTTAAAACGCGTGTAAAACATAAACCAAACGATGAAATTGGTTATTTCTTCATGTATAATGATCAACTCGATACTCCCTAGCCCCCAACAGCCTTTTTTTTCATAACACTTTAACCAGAGTGACGGGAGAGCGGCATTTCAGAAAACGTGCTTATCTCGGCGAGAAAAAGCAATTTCGGCAATAAAATTTAAAACGCGTGTAAAACATAAACCAAACGATGAAATTGGTTATTTCTTCAAGTATAATGATCAACTCGATACTCCCTAGCCCCCAACAGCCTTTTTTTTCATAACACTTTAACCAGAGTGACGGGAGAGCGGCATTTCAGAAAACGTGCTTATCTCGGCGAGAAAAAGCGATTTCGGCAATAAAATTTAAAACGCGTGTAAAACATAAGCCAAACGATGAAATTGGTTATTTCTTCATGTATAATGATCAACTCGATACTCCCTAGCCCCCAACAGCCTTTTTTTTCATAACACTTCAACCAGAGTGACGGGAGAGCGGCATTTCAGAAAACGTGCTTATCTCGGCGAGAAAAAGCGATTTCGGCAATAAAATTTAAAACGCGTGTAAAACATAAACCAAACGATGAAATTGGTTATTTCTTCATGTATAATGATCAACTCGATACTCCCTAGCCCCCAACAGCCTTTTTTTTCATAACACTTTAACCAGAGTGACGGGAGAGCGGCATTTCAGAAAACGTGCTTATCTCGGCGAGAAAAAGCGATTTCGGCAATAAAATTTAAAACGCGTGTAAAACATAAACCAAACGATGAAATTGGTTATTTCTTCATGTATAATGATCAACTCGATACTCCCTAGCCCCCAACAGCCTTTTTTTTCATAAGACTTTAACCAGAGTGACGGGAGAGCGGCATTTCAGAAAACGTGCTTATCTCGGCGAGAAAAAGCGATTTCGGCAATAAAATTTAAAACGCGTGTAAAACATAAACCAAACGATGAAATTGGTTATTTCTTCATGTATAATGATCAACTCGATACTCCCTAGCCCCCAACAGCCTTTTTTTTCATAACACTTTAACCAGAGTGACGGGAGAGCGGCATTTCAGAAAACGTGCTTATCTCGGCGAGAAAAAGCGATTTCGGCAATAAAATTTAAAACGCGTGTAAAACATAAACCAAACGATGAAATTGGTTATTTCTTCATGTATAATGATCAACTCGATACTCCCTAGCCCCCAACAGCCTTTTTTTTCATAACACTTTAACCAGAGTGACGGGAGAGCGGCATTTCAGAAAACGTGCTTATCTCGGCGAGAAAAAGCGATTTCGGCAATAAAATTTAAAACGCGTGTAAAACATAAACCAAACGATGAATTTGGTTATTTCTTCATGTATAATGATCAACTCGATACTCCCTAGCCCCCAACAGCCTTTTTTTTCATAACACTTTAACCAGAGTGACGGGAGAGCGGCATTTCAGAAAACGTGCTTATCTCGGCGAGAAAAAGCGATTTCGGCAATAAAATTTAAAACGCGTGTAAAACATAAACCAAACGATGAAATTGGTTATTTCTTCATGTATAATGATCAACTCGATACTCCCTAGCCCCCAACAGCCTTTTTTTTCATAACACTTTAACCAGAGTGACGGGAGAGCGGCATTTCAGAAAACGTGCTTATCTCGGCGAGAAAAAGCGATTTCGGCAATAAAATTTAAAACGCGTGTAAAACATAAACCAAACGATGAAATTGGTTATTTCTTCATGTATAATGATCAACTCGATACTCCCTAGCCCCCAACAGCCTTTTTTTTCATAACACTTTAACCAGAGTGACGGGAGAGCGGCATTTCAGAAAACGTGCTTATCTCGGCGAGAAAAAGCGATTTCGGCAATAAAATTTAAAACGCGTGTAAAACATAAACCAAACGATGAAATTGGTTATTTCTTCATGTATAATGATCAACTCGATACTCCCTAGCCCCCAACAGCCTTTTTTTCATAACACTTTAACCAGAGTGACGGGAGAGCGGCATTTCAGAAAACGTGCTTATCTCGGCGAGAAAAAGCGATTTCGGCAATAAAATTTAAAACGCGTGTAAAACATAAACCAAACGATGAAATTGGTTATTTCTTCATGTATAATGATCAACTCGATACTCCCTAGCCCCCAACAGCCTTTTTTTTCATAACACTTTAACCAGAGTGACGGGAGAGCGGCATTTCAGAAAACGTGCTTATCTCGGCGAGAAAAAGCGATTTCGGCAATAAAATTTAAAACGCGTGTAAAACATAAACCAAACGATGAAATTGGTTATTTCTTCATGTATAATGATCAACTCGATACTCCCTAGCCCCCAACAGCCTTTTTTTTCATAACACTTTAACCAGAGTGACGGGAGAGCGGCATTTCAGAAAACGTGCTTATCTCGGCGAGAAAAAGCGATTTCGGCAATAAAATTTAAAACGCGTGTAAAACATAAACCAAACGATGAAATTGGTTATTTCTTCATGTATAATGATCAACTCGATACTCCCTAGCCCCCAACAGCCTTTTTTTTCATAACACTTTAACCAGAGTGACGGGAGAGCGGCATTTCAGAAAACGTGCTTATCTCGGCGAGAAAAAGCGATTTCGGCAATAAAATTTAAAACGCGTGTAAAACATAAACCAAACGATGAAATTGGTTATTTCTTCATGTATAATGATCAACTCGATACTCCCTAGCCCCCAACAGCCTTTTTTTTCATAACACTTTAACCAGAGTGACGGGAGAGCGGCATTTCAGAAAACGTGCTTATCTCGGCGAGAAAAAGCGATTTCGGCAATAAAATTTAAAACGCGTGTAAAACATAAACCAAACGATGAAATTGGTTATTTCTTCATGTATAATGATCAACTCGATACTCCCTAGCCCCCAACAGCCTTTTTTTTCATAACACTTTAACCAGAGTGACGGGAGAGCGGCATTTCAGAAAACGTGCTTATCTCGGCGAGAAAAAGCGATTTCGGCAATAAAATTTAAAACGCGTGTAAAACATAAACCAAACGATGAAATTGGTTATTTCTTCATGTATAATGATCAACTCGATACTCCCTAGCCCCCAACAGCCTTTTTTTTCATAACACTTTAACCAGAGTGACGGGAGAGCGGCATTTCAGAAAACGTGCTTATCTCGGCGAGAAAAAGCGATTTCGGCAATAAAATTTAAAACGCGTGTAAAACATAAACCAAACGATGAAATTGGTTATTTCTTCATGTATAATGATCAACTCGATACTCCCTAGCCCCCAACAGCCTTTTTTTTCATAACACTTTAACCAGAGTGACGGGAGAGCGGCATTTCAGAAAACGTGCTTATCTCGGCGAGAAAAAGCGATTTCGGCAATAAAATTTAAAACGCGTGTAAAACATAAACCAAACGATGAAATTGGTTATTTCTTCATGTATAATGATCAACTCGATACTCCCTAGCCCCCAACAGCCTTTTTTTTCATAACACTTTAACCAGAGTGACGGGAGAGCGGCATTTCAGAAAACGTGCTTATCTCGGCGAGAAAAAGCGATTTCGGCAATAAAATTTAAAACGCGTGTAAAACATAAACCAAACGATGAAATTGGTTATTTCTTCATGTATAATGATCAACTCGATACTCCCTAGCCCCCAACAGCCTTTTTTTTCATAACACTTTAACCAGAGTGACGGGAGAGCGGCATTTCAGAAAACGTGCTTATCTCGGCGAGAAAAAGCGATTTCGGCAATAAAATTTAAAACGCGTGTAAAACATAAACCAAACGATGAAATTGGTTATTTCTTCATGTATAATGATCAACTCGATACTCCCTAGCCCCCAACAGCCTTTTTTTTCATAACACTTTAACCAGAGTGACGGGAGAGCGGCATTTCAGAAAACGTGCTTATCTCGGCGAGAAAAAGCGATTTCGGCAATAAAATTTAAAACGCGTGTAAAACATAAACCAAACGATGAAATTGGTTATTTCTTCATGTATAATGATCAACTCGATACTCCCTAGCCCCCAACAGCCTTTTTTTTCATAACACTTTAACCAGAGTGACGGGAGAGCGGCATTTCAGAAAACGTGCTTATCTCGGCGAGAAAAAGCGATTTCGGCAATAAAATTTAAAACGCGTGTAAAACATAAACCAAACGATGAAATTGGTTATTTCTTCATGTATAATGATCAACTCGATACTCCCTAGCCCCCAACAGCCTTTTTTTTCATAACACTTTAACCAGAGTGACGGGAGAGCGGCATTTCAGAAAACGTGCTTATCTCGGCGAGAAAAAGCGATTTCGGCAATAAAATTTAAAACGCGTGTAAAACATAAACCAAACGATGAAATTGGTTATTTCTTCATGTATAATGATCAACTCGATACTCCCTAGCCCCCAACAGCCTTTTTTTTCATAACACTTTAACCAGAGTGACGGGAGAGCGGCATTTCAGAAAACGTGCTTATCTCGGCGAGAAAAAGCGATTTCGGCAATAAAATTTAAAACGCGTGTAAAACATAAACCAAACGATGAAATTGGTTATTTCTTCATGTATAATGATCAACTCGATACTCCCTAGCCCCCAACAGCCTTTTTTTTCATAACACTTTAACCAGAGTGACGGGAGAGCGGCATTTCAGAAAACGTGCTTATCTCGGCGAGAAAAAGCGATTTCGGCAATAAAATTTAAAACGCGTGTAAAACATAAACCAAACGATGAAATTGGTTATTTCTTCATGTATAATGATCAACTCGATACTCCCTAGCCCCCAACAGCCTTTTTTTTCATAACACTTTAACCAGAGTGACGGGAGAGCGGCATTTCAGAAAACGTGCTTATCTCGGCGAGAAAAAGCGATTTCGGCAATAAAATTTAAAACGCGTGTAAAACATAAACCAAACGATGAAATTGGTTATTTCTTCATGTATAATGATCAACTCGATACTCCCTAGCCCCCAACAGCCTTTTTTTTCATAACACTTTAACCAGAGTGACGGGAGAGCGGCATTTCAGAAAACGTGCTTATCTCGGCGAGAAAAAGCGATTTCGGCAATAAAATTTAAAACGCGTGTAAAACATAAACCAAACGATGAAATTGGTTATTTCTTCATGTATAATGATCAACTCGATACTCCCTAGCCCCCAACAGCCTTTTTTTTCATAACACTTTAACCAGAGTGACGGGAGAGCGGCATTTCAGAAAACGTGCTTATCTCGGCGAGAAAAAGCGATTTCGGCAATAAAATTTAAAACGCGTGTAAAACATAAACCAAACGATGAAATTGGTTATTTCTTCATGTATAATGATCAACTCGATACTCCCTAGCCCCCAACAGCCTTTTTTTTCATAACACTTTAACCAGAGTGACGGGAGAGCGGCATTTCAGAAAACGTGCTTATCTCGGCGAGAAAAAGCGATTTCGGCAATAAAATTTAAAACGCGTGTAAAACATAAACCAAACGATGAAATTGGTTATTTCTTCATGTATAATGATCAACTCGATACTCCCTAGCCCCCAACAGCCTTTTTTTTCATAACACTTTAACCAGAGTGACGGGAGAGCGGCATTTCAGAAAACGTGCTTATCTCGGCGAGAAAAAGCGATTTCGGCAATAAAATTTAAAACGCGTGTAAAACATAAACCAAACGATGAAATTGGTTATTTCTTCATGTATAATGATCAACTCGATACTCCCTAGCCCCCAACAGCCTTTTTTTTCATAACACTTTAACCAGAGTGACGGGAGAGCGGCATTTCAGAAAACGTGCTTATCTCGGCGAGAAAAAGCGATTTCGGCAATAAAATTTAAAACGCGTGTAAAACATAAACCAAACGATGAAATTGGTTATTTCTTCATGTATAATGATCAACTCGATACTCCCTAGCCCCCAACAGCCTTTTTTTTCATAACACTTTAACCAGAGTGACGGGAGAGCGGCATTTCAGAAAACGTGCTTATCTCGGCGAGAAAAAGCGATTTCGGCAATAAAATTTAAAACGCGTGTAAAACATAAACCAAACGATGAAATTGGTTATTTCTTCATGTATAATGATCAACTCGATACTCCCTAGCCCCCAACAGCCTTTTTTTTCATAACACTTTAACCAGAGTGACGGGAGAGCGGCATTTCAGAAAACGTGCTTATCTCGGCGAGAAAAAGCGATTTCGGCAATAAAATTTAAAACGCGTGTAAAACATAAACCAAACGATGAAATTGGTTATTTCTTCATGTATAATGATCAACTCGATACTCCCTAGCCCCCAACAGCCTTTTTTTTCATAACACTTTAACCAGAGTGACGGGAGAGCGGCATTTCAGAAAACGTGCTTATCTCGGCGAGAAAAAGCGATTTCGGCAATAAAATTTAAAACGCGTGTAAAACATAAACCAAACGATGAAATTGGTTATTTCTTCATGTATAATGATCAACTCGATACTCCCTAGCCCCCAACAGCCTTTTTTTTCATAACACTTTAACCAGAGTGACGGGAGAGCGGCATTTCAGAAAACGTGCTTATCTCGGCGAGAAAAAGCGATTTCGGCAATAAAATTTAAAACGCGTGTAAAACATAAACCAAACGATGAAATTGGTTATTTCTTCATGTATAATGATCAACTCGATACTCCCTAGCCCCCAACAGCCTTTTTTTTCATAACACTTTAACCAGAGTGACGGGAGAGCGGCATTTCAGAAAACGTGCTTATCTCGGCGAGAAAAAGCGATTTCGGCAATAAAATTTAAAACGCGTGTAAAACATAAACCAAACGATGAAATTGGTTATTTCTTCATGTATAATGATCAACTCGATACTCCCTAGCCCCCAACAGCCTTTTTTTTCATAACACTTTAACCAGAGTGACGGGAGAGCGGCATTTCAGAAAACGTGCTTATCTCGGCGAGAAAAAGCGATTTCGGCAATAAAATTTAAAACGCGTGTAAAACATAAACCAAACGATGAAATTGGTTATTTCTTCATGTATAATGATCAACTCGATACTCCCTAGCCCCCAACAGCCTTTTTTTTCATAACACTTTAACCAGAGTGACGGGAGAGCGGCATTTCAGAAAACGTGCTTATCTCGGCGAGAAAAAGCGATTTCGGCAATAAAATTTAAAACGCGTGTAAAACATAAACCAAACGATGAAATTGGTTATTTCTTCATGTATAATGATCAACTCGATACTCCCTAGCCCCCAACAGCCTTTTTTTTCATAACACTTTAACCAGAGTGACGGGAGAGCGGCATTTCAGAAAACGTGCTTATCTCGGCGAGAAAAAGCGATTTCGGCAATAAAATTTAAAACGCGTGTAAAACATAAACCAAACGATGAAATTGGTTATTTCTTCATGTATAATGATCAACTCGATACTCCCTAGCCCCCAACAGCCTTTTTTTTCATAACACTTTAACCAGAGTGACGGGAGAGCGGCATTTCAGAAAACGTGCTTATCTCGGCGAGAAAAAGCGATTTCGGCAATAAAATTTAAAACGCGTGTAAAACATAAACCAAACGATGAAATTGGTTATTTCTTCATGTATAATGATCAACTCGATACTCCCTAGCCCCCAACAGCCTTTTTTTTCATAACACTTTAACCAGAGTGACGGGAGAGCGGCATTTCAGAAAACGTGCTTATCTCGGCGAGAAAAAGCGATTTCGGCAATAAAATTTAAAACGCGTGTAAAACATAAACCAAACGATGAAATTGGTTATTTCTTCATGTATAATGATCAACTCGATACTCCCTAGCCCCCAACAGCCTTTTTTTTCATAACACTTTAACCAGAGTGACGGGAGAGCGGCATTTCAGAAAACGTGCTTATCTCGGCGAGAAAAAGCGATTTCGGCAATAAAATTTAAAACGCGTGTAAAACATAAACCAAACGATGAAATTGGTTATTTCTTCATGTATAATGATCAACTCGATACTCCCTAGCCCCCAACAGCCTTTTTTTTCATAACACTTTAACCAGAGTGACGGGAGAGCGGCATTTCAGAAAACGTGCTTATCTCGGCGAGAAAAAGCGATTTCGGCAATAAAATTTAAAACGCGTGTAAAACATAAACCAAACGATGAAATTGGTTATTTCTTCATGTATAATGATCAACTCGATACTCCCTAGCCCCCAACAGCCTTTTTTTTCATAACACTTTAACCAGAGTGACGGGAGAGCGGCATTTCAGAAAACGTGCTTATCTCGGCGAGAAAAAGCGATTTCGGCAATAAAATTTAAAACGCGTGTAAAACATAAACCAAACGATGAAATTGGTTATTTCTTCATGTATAATGATCAACTCGATACTCCCTAGCCCCCAACAGCCTTTTTTTTCATAACACTTTAACCAGAGTGACGGGAGAGCGGCATTTCAGAAAACGTGCTTATCTCGGCGAGAAAAAGCGATTTCGGCAATAAAATTTAAAACGCGTGTAAAACATAAACCAAACGATGAAATTGGTTATTTCTTCATGTATAATGATCAACTCGATACTCCCTAGCCCCCAACAGCCTTTTTTTTCATAACACTTTAACCAGAGTGACGGGAGAGCGGCATTTCAGAAAACGTGCTTATCTCGGCGAGAAAAAGCGATTTCGGCAATAAAATTTAAAACGCGTGTAAAACATAAACCAAACGATGAAATTGGTTATTTCTTCATGTATAATGATCAACTCGATACTCCCTAGCCCCCAACAGCCTTTTTTTTCATAACACTTTAACCAGAGTGACGGGAGAGCGGCATTTCAGAAAACGTGCTTATCTCGGCGAGAAAAAGCGATTTCGGCAATAAAATTTAAAACGCGTGTAAAACATAAACCAAACGATGAAATTGGTTATTTCTTCATGTATAATGATCAACTCGATACTCCCTAGCCCCCAACAGCCTTTTTTTTCATAACACTTTAACCAGAGTGACGGGAGAGCGGCATTTCAGAAAACGTGCTTATCTCGGCGAGAAAAAGCGATTTCGGCAATAAAATTTAAAACGCGTGTAAAACATAAACCAAACGATGAAATTGGTTATTTCTTCATGTATAATGATCAACTCGATACTCCCTAGCCCCCAACAGCCTTTTTTTTCATAACACTTTAACCAGAGTGACGGGAGAGCGGCATTTCAGAAAACGTGCTTATCTCGGCGAGAAAAAGCGATTTCGGCAATAAAATTTAAAACGCGTGTAAAACATAAACCAAACGATGAAATTGGTTATTTCTTCATGTATAATGATCAACTCGATACTCCCTAGCCCCCAACAGCCTTTTTTTTCATAACACTTTAACCAGAGTGACGGGAGAGCGGCATTTCAGAAAACGTGCTTATCTCGGCGAGAAAAAGCGATTTCGGCAATAAAATTTAAAACGCGTGTAAAACATAAACCAAACGATGAAATTGGTTATTTCTTCATGTATAATGATCAACTCGATACTCCCTAGCCCCCAACAGCCTTTTTTTTTCATAACACTTTAACCAGAGTGACGGGAGAGCGGCATTTCAGAAAACGTGCTTATCTCGGCGAGAAAAAGCGATTTCGGCAATAAAATTTAAAACGCGTGTAAAACATAAACCAAACGATGAAATTGGTTATTTCTTCATGTATAATGATCAACTCGATACTCCCTAGCCCCCAACAGCCTTTTTTTTCATAACACTTTAACCAGAGTGACGGGAGAGCGGCATTTCAGAAAACGTGCTTATCTCGGCGAGAAAAAGCGATTTCGGCAATAAAATTTAAAACGCGTGTAAAACATAAACCAAACGATGAAATTGGTTATTTCTTCATGTATAATGATCAACTCGATACTCCCTAGCCCCCAACAGCCTTTTTTTTCATAACACTTTAACCAGAGTGACGGGAGAGCGGCATTTCAGAAAACGTGCTTATCTCGGCGAGAAAAAGCGATTTCGGCAATAAAATTTAAAACGCGTGTAAAACATAAACCAAACGATGAAATTGGTTATTTCTTCATGTATAATGATCAACTCGATACTCCCTAGCCCCCAACAGCCTTTTTTTTCATAACACTTTAACCAGAGTGACGGGAGAGCGGCATTTCAGAAAACGTGAGAGAATGGTAGGTGGCCCTTATGACAAAGTTTGATGGAGTAGTGATTTATGACCTTAATAAAAAAGTATTAAATATTTTTTTTTTTTTTTTTTTTTTTTTTTAAAAAGAGTTATTGAGGTCATAGAGTTTATGGAGGTCATAGGGAGGTCATAGGTTATAGGGTTAGGTTGTTATTTATTTAAAATGTTGAATTATGGGTTAGGGTTAGGGTTTGAGTTTGGTATGAATGTGTATCTGTGGGATGTGTGTGTGTGGTGTGTGTGTGGTTGAAAGTCAAAAATGTTATGAGCTGCTGCTTCCTCCCTCGTCCTGTAGGGGGTGTTTAAGTGTTTCATTCACTTTCATCCTGAGATAGGAGTGGTAAGGTGTGTAAGTTTATTTATCTCAGGATGAGTGTAAATCTTGTTTTGTTTTGTTTTTTGGATGGGGGTAAGTCTGAACATATGTGTTATATCATCTGTAAATCTTGTTTTGTTTATTTTTTGGTGGTGGGAATATGTCTGTAGATGTTTAGGGTCTTAAGATTGTTGGGAGTGTCTGACCTTCTCACCTTGCGCGGCTCTTTACGGCGTGTGTCTGTATCTGGGTTGTATGTGTGTGTATGTGGTTGAGTTAAATTATTTGATGGTGGGAATATGTCTGTACATGTTTTGGGTCTTAAGATTGTTGGGGGGTGTATGACCCTGCCGCGTGTGAGATTTTTTTTTTTTATGACCTCGCCGCGTGTATCTGTGGGATGTGTGTGTGTGTGTGTGTGGATGTCTGTGTGGGCCCCATGCGTTTTATGAAACATATATATATATTTTTGGTGGTATGTTTCAGTTTAAAAAAGCTTTTAATAATAGTATGAGGTGAAAAAAATGAATCTTACCTTCCGAGGGATGAAATTAGCTGGTCCTCAGTCCAATTTTGTGTATGGAGGAGAAAATGGAGTTAAAAAATGTTCAAACAAGATCTTTGAAAATATAACACAAATATAACACGTGACGATGAAAGGCAAAAAGTGGGTGGGATCGGCAATGTTGGGTATATAGAGTCTGGGGAGTGGAGTTTGTGTATCTTGATTTTTGAACCTTCTACTGAGAAGTATGATTTGCGAAACACCTGTGACGGTCCACGTCTCACCCTTGGGTGCAGATGGCCTTTTACAGGCCCCTAGGAAGAAGCATATGTTTGTCAGAAGATTGCAACAGAGTCCTCTAAATATGACGGAGCTTGAGAATAAATGGCCTTTAACTCCTACTTTTTCCTGGGGTTATCATTATTTTCACGGAATCGGCGAGCTGGTCTTTTTCATGCAAGAGGATGGCAAATATACTATGCCCCACGGATTTGGATCCCTCAACTCGAATGACTGGGCCATCGTCAGTCAATTGTTTCCAAAGCTCCTTCCCCAATTTGTTGGAGAAACGGGGCTGAAGGGGGAGCTCACACTAACTTGGATTTCGAGACTAGGACCGAATGGCCGTTGGTTTTTCCGCCTCAAAGTTTCACCTCAGCTATCCGAGGAGGAGGAGGAGGAAGACGGGGAAATATGTGATGCTTTACTTAGCCTTCAGGTTTTCAACAGTGAGTGTGGTGTACTTCAGACGATTCTACAAGTCCCTTTATCAGAGTGGCAGAGGAGAATTAACCCCTTAACTGCCATGATAACGGAGCAGTATTTGTGTAGTAGAATGTGGATCACGATTGCGGGGGTCAGAAAAAAATTAATATTTGAATAACATCTCAATACGTTCTAATTTTTACATCCCCCTACAATCAAAGTACCGCCTACTCCAGACTCCAAGCACACCCCTAAATCTCCAGGAGGAGGAGGGCGTGGACCGTTTACAACTGCTCTGTATAAGAAAAAAAAAAGCTCCCCCCAAACCTTCAAACCTCAAAGAATCTCGCCAAGAAACATCTCGCTGCTCAAGACAAAAAATGTCTGACAAACGATGCGCCAAAAATCTTCTGCCTACCTTCCAAGATGCAGACAAGGAACCGAAACAAAAGATTCTGAAAGGCCTACAACATCACCACGAAGAGGTAATTAATTTGTGTTCACCTGCATCCTCACCGCCGTTCCCCCACGGCTGTGCTTCTGATGAAGCTGACATCGACATGCAGACTTCCACACCGATTTGCCCTGAACGCACCGTCACGTATCCGGGGACCCGGCATCCTGATTCTGCAAAAGATGACTGCGGTCGAGAATGTTTGAAAGAATTCGCACCGTTGCTATACGCCGAATCGATCATCATAATTTCATCGGATGAAGAAGACGAAGAGGGAAAAACAGATCGGCGATTCACACGTCTGTTGAAGGAACCGGCTACCTGGCACGCAAAGGAGGCCAGACGACAGTCTTTCACCACGCTGGACAACCCGGTGGAATCGGAGCTATGGTATCCCGAGCTGGCAATTCCACCATTTGAAGCAGATAATGTCTCCCTGTCTGCAAAACAGCCTTCACCTCCAGATCTCGCCTCAACAGAAGGGCCAGTAATGAACAGCGACTGCGAGAATTCACCAAAGGGGGCAGTATTGAACAGCGACCCCGACAAATCAACATCCAGGTCGATGATGAGCAAGAAATCATCATCATCATCCGCGGCTTCAACGTTGCCATCCACCTCGTCATCAACCAGCGTCAGTTTTGAAATCGAAAATGCGCTACCATGGATGTCGCCGCTTGAATATGTAAGAATCAAATTGTTGGTAGTTCTCTTACTACACAAAAATCTGCTTAAACATACCGCAAGTGATTGTTTGGCTTGTGAATTGGATGATCTTTCTCAGATGAGACATACATGTCTGTACATAAAACATGAAAATTATTATATGTTCGAAAATTTCCATAAGATCATGAAATCAGTATGTAATAGACAGTTCTTTTCTGCTATTTACAGAATGCTGACGCACCTCGATATTCAGTTACCACAAATAGACGTTAAAAAAATCATCAATGTCATTTTGTTAGATCTGTCCTATGAAGAAGACATCTTCGGGAAACTAGAAAGCTGTATTATTGATTACAAACAGTTTGCCCAAATTTCTGATTCTGCGATTGAATTTGTGTTTCATAGACACGCGGTTGAGAGAAATGGGTAATTCTTTGAGAAGAAACGATTTGCAAAATTGGACTGAGGATTTGGAACGAGTAATTATACAGCGTGACACTAATAACGACGCTTCTGTCCAGAAATTGGTGGATATTATGGAAAAAATAAGACATATATCCCAAAATGTTTTAGAAATTACTTGGACTAATCTAGTGTGTATTTTATCAAATTTAGAAGAAGTCTTTAACAAATTGAAACTCGTTATCAACGAATGGAGTGAAATAACTGTCGCACACCTGTTTACTCTGATGACATTGTTCCATGATTTGATTATTGTACATATACGCAATAATATTCCAATTGATGTTAAAACCGAATTGAACAAATTCAAAATTCTTATCGAATCAAATGTACCGAAACATGTGATACGGTCTATGATAGCGTATGTACGTTCTTAAAATGTAATACAAAACTATGTGCCTTTTTTTTAAATGTACTTTTTTATTTTTATAATGTACCTTTTTTTTTAAATGTACTTTTTTATTTTTATAATGTACCTTTTTTTTAAATGTACCTTGTTTCTCCTATACCGCATTGTTTGATTATATTCTAACCAGAACAAACATTATACGTTTAACACCTGGTTTGTTTTATATATTGTAACCAAAAAAAAAAAGAATTTTACCTGTTTTTCTCCTTTCAATAAACATTTTAAAACCACGAACGGGTTCCATATTTGTCACAACGGTTGCAACAATGGCTGAGGAAAGATGTCTGAAAAAATTGTATTATAATGTTAAAAATCCAGCAAGTTTCGGTGGTGCTCAACGTCTCCACAAGGCGGCTCTCTTGAGCTGTAAAAAAAACCAACCCACTTTGAAGAAAGTGAAATCATTCCTTGCGGGAGAAAATGCATATACATTACACAAACCTGCAAGACTGACTTTCTCTAGAAACAAAGTTTTCACACGCCGAGCTCAAAGACAACTACAAGCCGATTTATGTGACATGCAAATTTTGTCATCACATAATGATGGGATGAAATATATTCTCACCGTGATTGACATTTTCTCAAAGAAGGCTTTTGCTCGCGTTCTGAAGGATAAATCAGCCGCCAGTGTGAGCCAAGCATTTGAATCAATTCTGTCAGACAGCGGAATCCCGCTACGTTTGCAGACGGACGCTGGCACAGAATTCTTCAACAAGCAATTCCAGAA
>NW_028232215.1:0-90237 GCF_054491065.1 Syngnathus leptorhynchus | reverse complement strand
ATGAAGAAATAACCAATTTTTTCACTCGTTTGGTTTATGTTTTACACGCGTTTTAAATTTTTATTGCCGAATCGCCTTTTCTCGCCGAGATAAGCACGTTTTCTGAAATGCCGCTCTCCCGTCACTCTGGTTAAAGTGTTATGAAAAAAAGGCTTGTTGGGGGCTAGGAGTATCGAGTTGATCATTATACATGAAGAAATAACCAATTTCATCGTTTGGTTTATGTTTTACACGCGTTTTAAATTTTATTGCCGAAATCGCCTTTTTCTCGCCGAGATAAGCACGTTTTCTGAAATGCCGCTCTCCCGTCACTCTGGTTAAAGTGTTATGAAAAAAAAGGCTGTTGGGGGCTAGGGAGTATCGAGTTGATCATTATACATGAAGAAATAACCAATTTCATCGTTTGGTTTATGTTTTACACGCGTTTTAAATTTTATTGCCGAAATCGCTTTTCTCGCCGAGATAAGCACGTTTTCTGAAATGCCGCTCTCCCGTCACTCTGGTTAAAGTGTTATGAAAAAAAAGGCTGTTGGGGGCTAGGGAGTATCGAGTTGATCATTATACATGAAGAAATAACCAATTTCATCGTTTGGTTTATGTTTTACACGCGTTTTAAATTTTATTGCCGAAATCGCTTTTTCTCGCCGAGATAAGCACGTTTTCTGAAATGCCGCTCTCCCGTCACTCTGGTTAAAGTGTTATGAAAAAAAAGGCTGTTGGGGGCTAGGGAGTATCGAGTTGATCATTATACATGAAGAAATAACCAATTTCATCGTTTGGTTTATGTTTTACACGCGTTTTAAATTTTATTGCCGAAATCGCTTTTTCTGGCCGAGATAAGCACGTTTTCTGAAATGCCGCTCTCCCGTCACTCTGGTTAAAGTGTTATGAAAAAAAAGGCTGTTGGGGGCTAGGGAGTATCGAGTTGATCATTATACATGAAGAGATAACCAATTTCATCGTTTGGTTTATGTTTTACACGCGTTTTAAATTTTATTGCCGAAATCGCTTTTTCTCGCCGAGATAAGCACGTTTTCTGAAATGCCGCTCTCCCGTCACTCTGGTTAAAATGTTATGAAAAAAAAGGCTGTTGGGGGCTAGGGAGTATCGAGTTGATCATTATACATGAAGAAATAACCAATTTCATCGTTTGGTTTATGTTTTACACGCGTTTTAAATTTTATTGCCGAAATCGCTTTTTCTCGCCGAGATAAGCACGTTTTCTGAAATGCCGCTCTCCCGTCACTCTGGTTAAAGTGTTATGAAAAAAAAGGCTGTTGGGGGCTAGGGAGTATCGAGTTGATCATTATACATGAAGAAATAACCAATTTCATCGTTTGGTTTATGTTTTACACGCGTTTTAAATTTTATTGCCGAAATCGCTTTTTCTCGCCGAGATAAGCACGTTTTCTGAAATGCCGCTCTCCCGTCACTCTGGTTAAAGTGTTATGAAAAAAAAGGCTGTTGGGGGCTAGGGAGTATCGAGTTGATCATTATACATGAAGAAATAACCAATTTCATCGTTTGGTTTATGTTTTACACGCGTTTTAAATTTTATTGCCGAAATCGCTTTTTCTCGCCGAGATAAGCACGTTTTCTGAAATGCCGCTCTCCCGTCACTCTGGTTAAAGTGTTATGAAAAAAAAGGCTGTTGAGGGGCTAGGGAGTATCGAGTTGATCATTATACATGAAGAAATAACCAATTTCATCGTTTGGTTTATGTTTTACACGCGTTTTAAATTTTATTGCCGAAATCGCTTTTTCTCGCCGAGATAAGCACGTTTTCTGAAATGCCGCTCTCCCGTCACTCTGGTTAAAGTGTTATGACAAAAAAGGCTGTTGGGGGCTAGGGAGTATCGAGTTGATCATTATACATGAAGAAATAACCAATTTCATCGTTTGGTTTATGTTTTACACGCGTTTTAAATTTTATTGCCGAAATCGCTTTTTCTCGCCGAGATAAGCACGTTTTCTGAAATGCCGCTCTCCCGTCACTCTGGTTAAAGTGTTATGAAAAAAAAGGCTGTTGGGGGCTAGGGAGTATCGAGTTGATCATTATACATGAAGAAATAACCAATTTCATCGTTTGGTTTATGTTTTACACGATGCTGAGCTCCAGCTGGAAGTGTAAAAAGAACCGGGCGACCCGGTAAAATTGCTTAGCCGGGGCTCTGGAAGCCTAACACGGCGTGATCTTGTCCAAAAAGCCGCTGCTGAGCTCCAGCTGGAAGTGTAAAAAGAACCGGGCTGGTTAAAAAAAAGAACCGGGCGACCCGGTAAAATTGCTTAGCCGGGGATCTGGAAGCCTAACACGGCGTGATCTTGTCCAAAAAGCCGCTGCTGAGCTCCAGCTGGAAGTGTAAAAAGAACCGGGCTGGTTAAAAAAAAGAACCGGGCGGCCCGGTAAAATTGCTTAGCCGGGGCTCTGGAAGCCTAACCCGGCGTGATACTGTGCAAAAAGCCGCTGCTGAGCTCCAGCTGGAAGTGTAAAAAAAAACGGGCTGGTTAAAAAAAAGAACCGGGCGACCCTGTAAAATTGCTTAGCCGGGGCTCTGGAAGCCTAACACGGCGTTATCTTGTCCAAAAACCCGCTGCTGAGCTCCAGCTGGAAGTGTAAAAAGAACCGGGCTGGTTAAAAAAAAGAACCGGGCGGGCCGGTAAAATTGCTTAGCCGGGGCTCTGGAAGCCTAACACGGCGTGATCTTGTCCAAAAAGCCGCTCGTGAGCTCCAGCTGGAAGTGTAAAAAGAACCGGGCTGGTTCAAAAAAAGAACCGGGCGGCCCGGTAGAATTGCTTAGCCGAGGTCCTGGAAGCCTAACCCGGCGTGATCTTGCGCAAAAAGCCGCTGCTGAGCTCCAGCTGGAAGTGTAAAAAGAACCGGGCTGGTTCAAAAAAAGAACCGGGCGGCCCGGTAAAATTGCTTAGCCGGGGTCCTGGAAGCCTAACACGGCGTGATCTTGCCCGAAAGTCGGCCTCTATACTTCCATATTAGGTACCAGGCGCTCAGAGCCAACTTGGCAAAAATTTTCTAAGTGCCCACGGCTCTGCGGGGATTGTGCGTCCGACCCGCGCCGGTTCTCCAGCCGGCCTAAAATAACGCAAAACCAGCCTCTCCCCCTGGAGCTCACAGCCAAAGGCGAAACTTTTCTAAGTGCCTACGGCTCTGCGGGCTTTTGAGTCCGCCCCGCGCCGGTTCGTCGGTCGGCCTCAAAAAGCGAAAAATCAGCCTCTCTCCCTGGAGCTCGACTCGAGTTGATCATTATACATGAAGAAATAACCAATTTCATCGTTTGGTTTATGTTTTACACGCGTTTTAAATTTTATTGCCGAAATCGCTTTTTCTCGCCGAGATAAGCACGTTTTCTGAAATGCCGCTCTCCCGTCACTCTGGTTAAAGTGTTATGAAAAAAAAGGCTGTTGGGGGCTAGGGAGTATCGAGTTGATCATTATACATGAAGAAATAACCAATTTCATCGTTTGGTTTATGTTTTACACGCGTTTTAAATTTTATTGCCGAAATCGCTTTTTCTCGCCGAGATAAGCACGTTTTCTGAAATGCCGCTCTCCCGTCACTCTGGTTAAAGTGTTATGAAAAAAAAGGCTGTTGGGGGCTAGGGAGTATCGAGTTGATCATTATACATGAAGAAATAACCAATTTCATCGTTTGGTTTATGTTTTACACGCGTTTTAAATTTTATTGCCGAAATCGCTTTTTCTCGCCGAGATAAGCACGTTTTCTGAAATGCCGCTCTCCCGTCACTCTGGTTAAAGTGTTATGAAAAAAAAGGCTGTTGGGGGCTAGGGAGTATCGAGTTGATCATTATACATGAAGAAATAACCAATTTCATCGTTTGGTTTATGTTTTACACGCGTTTTAAATTTTATTGCCGAAATCGCTTTTTCTCGCCGAGATAAGCACGTTTTCTGAAATGCCGCTCTCCCGTCACTCTGGTTAAAGTGTTGTGAAAAAAAAGGCTGTTGGGGGCTAGGGAGTATCGAGTTGATCATTATACATGAAGAAATAACCAATTTCATCGTTTGGTTTATGTTTTACACGCGTTTTAAATTTTATTGCCGAAATCGCTTTTTCTCGCCGAGATAAGCACGTTTTCTGAAATGCCGCTCTCCCGTCACTCTGGTTAAAGTGTTATGAAAAAAAAGGCTGTTGGGGGCTAGGGAGTATCGAGTTGATCATTATACATGAAGAAATAACCAATTTCATCGTTTGGTTTATGTTTTACACGCGTTTTAAATTTTATTGCCGAAATCGCTTTTTCTCGCCGAGATAAGCACGTTTTCTGAAATGCCGCTCTCCCGTCCCTCTGGTTAAAGTGTTATGAAAAAAAAGGCTGTTGGGGGCTAGGGAGTATCGAGTTGATCATTATACATGAAGAAATAACCAATTTCATCGTTTGGTTTATGTTTTACACGCGTTTTAAATTTTATTGCCGAAATCGCTTTTTCTCGCCGAGATAAGCACGTTTTCTGAAATGCCGCTCTCCCGTCACTCTGGTTAAAGTGTTATGAAAAAAAAGGCTGTTGGGGGCTAGGGAGTATCGAGTTGATCATTATACATGAAGAAATAACCAATTTCATCGTTTGGTTTATGTTTTACACGCGTTTTAAATTTTATTGCCGAAATCGCTTTTTCTCGCCGAGATAAGCACGTTTTCTGAAATGCCGCTCTCCCGTCACTCTGGTTAAAGTGTTATGAAAAAAAAGGCTGTTGGGGGCTAGGGAGTATCGAGTTGATCATTATACATGAAGAAATAACCAATTTCATCGTTTGGTTTATGTTTTACACGCGTTTTAAATTTTATTGCCGAAATCGCCTTTTCTCGCCGAGATAAGCACGTTTTCTGAAATGCCGCTCTCCCGTCACTCTGGTTAAAGTGTTATGAAAAAAAAGGCTGTTGGGGGCTAGGGAGTATCGAGTTGATCATTATACATGAAGAAATAACCAATTTCATCGTTTGGTTTATGTTTTACACGCGTTTTAAATTTTATTGCCGAAATCGCTTTTTCTCGCCGAGATAAGCACGTTTTCTGAAATGCCGCTCTCCCGTCCCTCTGGTTAAAGTGTTATGAAAAAAAAGGCTGTTGGGGGCTAGGGAGTATCGAGTTGATCATTATACATGAAGAAATAACCAATTTCATCGTTTGGTTTATGTTTTACACGCGTTTTAAATTTTATTGCCGAAATCGCTTTTTCTCGCCGAGATAAGCACGTTTTCTGAAATGCCGCTCTCCCGTCACTCTGGTTAAAGTGTTATGAAAAAAAAGGCTGTTGGGGGCTAGGGAGTATCGAGTTGATCATTATACATGAAGAAATAACCAATTTCATCGTTTGGTTTATGTTTTACACGCGTTTTAAATTTTATTGCCGAAATCGCTTTTTCTCGCCGAGATAAGCACGTTTTCTGAAATGCCGCTCTCCCGTCACTCTGGTTAAAGTGTTATGAAAAAAAAGGCTGTTGGGGGCTAGGGAGTATCGAGTTGATCATTATACATGAAGAAATAACCAATTTCATCGTTTGGTTTATGTTTTACACGCGTTTTAAATTTTATTGCCGAAATCGCTTTTTCTCGCCGAGATAAGCACGTTTTCTGAAATGCCGCTCTCCCGTCACTCTGGTTAAAGTGTTATGAAAAAAAAGGCTGTTGGGGGCTAGGGAGTATCGAGTTGATCATTATACATGAAGAAATAACCAATTTCATCGTTTGGTTTATGTTTTACACGCGTTTTAAATTTTATTGCCGAAATCGCTATTTCTCGCCGAGATAAGCACGTTTTCTGAAATGCCGCTCTCCCGTCACTCTGGTTAAAGTGTTATGAAAAAAAAGGCTGTTGGGGGCTAGGGAGTATCGAGTTGATCATTATACATGAAGAAATAACCAATTTCATCGTTTGGTTTATGTTTTACACGCGTTTTAAATTTTATTGCCGAAATCGCTTTTTCTCGCCGAGATAAGCACGTTTTCTGAAATGCCGCTCTCCCGTCACTCTGGTTAAAGTGTTATGAAAAAAAAGGCTGTTGGGGGCTAGGGAGTATCGAGTTGATCATTATACAAGAAGAAATAACCAATTTCATCGTTTGGTTTATGTTTTACACGCGTTTTAAATTTTATTGCCGAAATCGCTTTTTCTCGCCGAGATAAGCACGTTTTCTGAAATGCCGCTCTCCCGTCACTCTGGTTAAAGTGTTATGAAAAAAAAGGCTGTTGGGGGCTAGGGAGTATCGAGTTGATCATTATACATGAAGAAATAACCAATTTCATCGTTTGGTTTATGTTTTACACGCGTTTTAAATTTTATTGCCGAAATCGCTTTTTCTCGCCGAGATAAGCACGTTTTCTGAAATGCCGCTCTCCCGTCACTCTGGTTAAAGTGTTATGAAAAAAAAGGCTGTTGGGGGCTAGGGAGTATCGAGTTGATCATTATACATGAAGAAATAACCAATTTCATCGTTTGGTTTATGTTTTACACGCGTTTTAAATTTTATTGCCGAAATCGCTTTTTCTCGCCGAGATAAGCACGTTTTCTGAAATGCCGCTCTCCCGTCACTCTGGTTAAAGTGTTATGAAAAAAAAGGCTGTTGGGGGCTAGGGAGTATCGAGTTGATCATTATACATGAAGAAATAACCAATTTCATCGTTTGGTTTATGTTTTACACGCGTTTTAAATTTTATTGCCGAAATCGCTTTTTCTCGCCGAGATAAGCACGTTTTCTGAAATGCCGCTCTCCCGTCACTCTGGTTAAAGTGTTATGAAAAAAAAGGCTGTTGGGGGCTAGGGAGTATCGAGTTGATCATTATACATGAAGAAATAACCAATTTCATCGTTTGGTTTATGTTTTACACGCGTTTTAAATTTTATTGCCTAAATCGCTTTTTCTCGCCGAGATAAGCACGTTTTCTGAAATGCCGCTCTCCCGTCACTCTGGTTAAAGTGTTGTGAAAAAAAAGGCTGTTGGGGGCTAGGGAGTATCGAGTTGATCATTATACATGAAGAAATAACCAATTTCATCGTTTGGTTTATGTTTTACACGCGTTTTAAATTTTATTGCCGAAATCGCTTTTTCTCGCCGAGATAAGCACGTTTTCTGAAATGCCGCTCTCCCGTCACTCTGGTTAAAGTGTTATGAAAAAAAAGGCTGTTGGGGGCTAGGGAGTATCGAGTTGATCATTATACATGAAGAAATAACCAATTTCATCGTTTGGTTAATGTTTTACAAGCGTTTTAAATTTTATTGCCGAAATCGCTTTTTCTCGCCGAGATAAGCACGTTTTCTGAAATGCCGCTCTCCCGTCACTCTGGTTAAAGTGTTATGAAAAAAAAGGCTGTTGGGGGCTAGGGAGTATCGAGTTGATCATTATACATGAAGAAATAACCAATTTCATCGTTTGGTTTATGTTTTACACGCGTTTTAAATTTTATTGCCGAAATCGCTTTTTCTCGCCGAGATAAGCACGTTTTCTGAAATGCCGCTCTCCCGTCACTCTGGTTAAAGTGTTATGAAAAAAAAGGCTGTTGGGGGCTAGGGAGTATCGAGTTGATCATTATACATGAAGAAATAACCAATTTCATCGTTTGGTTTATGTTTTACACGCGTTTTAAATTTTATTGCCGAAATCGCTTTTTCTCGCCGAGATAAGCACGTTTTCTGAAATGCCGCTCTCCCGTCACTCTGGTTAAAGTGTTATGAAAAAAAAGGCTGTTGGGGGCTAGGGAGTATCGAGTTGATCAGTATACATGAAGAAATAACCAATTTCATCGTTTGGTTTATGTTTTACACGCGTTTTAAATTTTATTGCCGAAATCGCTTTTTCTCGCCGAGATAAGCACGTTTTCTGAAATGCCGCTCTCTCGTCACTCTGGTTAAAGTGTTATGAAAAAAAAGGCTGTTGGGGGCTAGGGAGTATCGAGTTGATCATTATACATGAAGAAATAACCAATTTCATCGTTTGGTTTATGTTTTACACGCGTTTTAAATTTTATTGCCGAAATCGCTTTTTCTCGCCGAGATAAGCACGTTTTCTGAAATGCCGCTCTCCCGTCACTCTGGTTAAAGTGTTGTGAAAAAAAAGGCTGTTGGGGGCTAGGGAGTATCGAGTTGATCATTATACATGAAGAAATAACCAATTTCATCGTTTGGTTTATGTTTTACACGCGTTTTAAATTTTATTGCCGAAATCGCTTTTTCTCGCCGAGATAAGCACGTTTTCTGAAATGCCGCTCTCCCGTCACTCTGGTTAAAGTGTTATGAAAAAAAAGGCTGTTGGGGGCTAGGGAGTATCGAGTTGATCATTATACATGAAGAAATAACCAATTTCATCGTTTGGTTTATGTTTTACACGCGTTTTAAATTTTATTGCCGAAATCGCTTTTTCTCGCCGAGATAAGCACGTTTTCTGAAATGCCGCTCTCCCGTCACTCTGGTTAAAGTGTTATGAAAAAAAAGGCTGTTGGGGGCTAGGGAGTATCGAGTTGATCATTATACATGAAGAAATAACCAATTTCATCGTTTGGTTTATGTTTTACACGCGTTTTAAATTTTATTGCCGAAATCGCTTTTTCTCGCCGAGATAAGCACGTTTTCTGAAATGCCGCTCTCCCGTCACTCTGGTTAAAGTGTTGTGAAAAAAAAGGCTGTTGGGGGCTAGGGAGTATCGAGTTGATCATTATACATGAAGAAATAACCAATTTCATCGTTTGGTTTATGTTTTACACGCGTTTTAAATCTTATTGCCGAAATCGCTTTTTCTCGCCGAGATAAGCACGTTTTCTGAAATGCCGCTCTCCCGTCACTCTGGTTAAAGTGTTATGAAAAAAAAGGCTGTTGGGGGCTAGGGAGTATCGAGTTGATCATTATACATGAAGAAATAACCAATTTCATCGTTTGGTTTATGTTTTACACGCGTTTTAAATTTTATTGCCGAAATCGCTTTTTCTCGCCGAGATAAGCACGTTTTCTGAAATGCCGCTCTCCCGTCACTCTGGTTAAAGTGTTATGAAAAAAAAGGCTGTTGAGGGGCTAGGGAGTATCGAGTTGATCATTATACATGAAGAAATAACCAATTTCATCGTTTGGTTTATGTTTTACACGCGTTTTAAATTTTATTGCCGAAATCGCTTTTTCTCGCCGAGATAAGCACGTTTTCTGAAATGCCGCTCTCCCGTCACTCTGGTTAAAGTGTTATGACAAAAAAGGCTGTTGGGGGCTAGGGAGTATCGAGTTGATCATTATACATGAAGAAATAACCAATTTCATCGTTTGGTTTATGTTTTACACGATGCTGAGCTCCAGCTGGAAGTGTAAAAAGAACCGGGCGACCCGGTAAAATTGCTTAGCCGGGGCTCTGGAAGCCTAACACGGCGTGATCTTGTCCAAAAAGCCGCTGCTGAGCTCCAGCTGGAAGTGTAAAAAGAACCGGGCTGGTTAAAAAAAAGAACCGGGCGACCCGGTAAAATTGCTTAGCCGGGGCTCTGGAAGCCTAACACGGCGTGATCTTGTCCAAAAAGCCGCTGCTGAGCTCCAGCTGGAAGTGTAAAAAGAACCGGGCTGGTTAAAAAAAAGAACCGGGCGGCCCGGTAAAATTGCTTAGCCGGGGCTCTGGAAGCCTAACCCGGCGTGATACTGTGCAAAAAGCCGCTGCTGAGCTCCAGCTGGAAGTGTAAAAAAAACCGGGCTGGTTAAAAAAAAGAACCGGGCGACCCTGTAAAATTGCTTAGCCGGGGCTCTGGAAGCCTAACACGGCGTGATCTTGTCCAAAAACCCGCTGCTGAGCTCCAGCTGGAAGTGTAAAAAGAACCGGGCTGGTTAAAAAAAAGAACCGGGCGGGCCGGTAAAATTGCTTAGCCGGGGCTCTGGAAGCCTAACACGGCGTGATCTTGTCCAAAAAGCCGCTCGTGAGCTCCAGCTGGAAGTGTAAAAAGAACCGGGCTGGTTCAAAAAAAGAACCGGGCGGCCCGGTAGAATTGCTTAGCCGAGGTCCTGGAAGCCTAACCCGGCGTGATCTTGCGCAAAAAGCCGCTGCTGAGCTCCAGCTGGAAGTGTAAAAAGAACCGGGCTGGTTCAAAAAAAGAACCGGGCGGCCCGGTAAAATTGCTTAGCCGGGGTCCTGGAAGCCTAACACGGCGTGATCTTGCCCGAAAGTCGGCCTCTATACTTCCATATTAGGTACCAGGCGCTCAGAGCCAACTTGGCAAAAAATTTCTAAGTGCCCACGGCTCTGCGGGGATTGTGCGTCCGACCCGCGCCGGTTCTCCAGCCGGCCTAAAATAACGCAAAACCAGCCTCTCCCCCTGGAGCTCACAGCCAAAGGCGAAACTTTTCTAAGTGCCTACGGCTCTGCGGGCTTTTGAGTCCGCCCCGCGCCGGTTCGTCGGTCGGCCTCAAAAAGCGAAAAATCAGCCTCTCTCCCTGGAGCTCGACTCGAGTTGATCATTATACATGAAGAAATAACCAATTTCATCGTTTGGTTTATGTTTTACACGCGTTTTAAATTTTATTGCCGAAATCGCTTTTTCTCGCCGAGATAAGCACGTTTTCTGAAATGCCGCTCTCCCGTCACTCTGGTTAAAGTGTTATGAAAAAAAAGGCTGTTGGGGGCTAGGGAGTATCGAGTTGATCATTATACATGAAGAAATAACCAATTTCATCGTTTGGTTTATGTTTTACACGCGTTTTAAATTTTATTGCCGAAATCGCTTTTTCTCGCCGAGATAAGCACGTTTTCTGAAATGCCGCTCTCCCGTCACTCTGGTTAAAGTGTTATGAAAAAAAAGGCTGTTGGGGGCTAGGGAGTATCGAGTTGATCATTATACATGAAGAAATAACCAATTTCATCGTTTGGTTTATGTTTTACACGCGTTTTAAATTTTATTGCCGAAATCGCTTTTTCTCGCCGAGATAAGCACGTTTTCTGAAATGCCGCTCTCCCGTCACTCTGGTTAAAGTGTTATGAAAAAAAAGGCTGTTTGGGGGCTAGGGAGTATCGAGTTGATCATTATACATGAAGAAATAACCAATTTCATCGTTTGGTTTATGTTTTACACGCGTTTTAAATTTTATTGCCGAAATCGCTTTTTCTCGCCGAGATAAGCACGTTTTCTGAAATGCCGCTCTCCCGTCACTCTGGTTAAAGTGTTATGAAAAAAAAGGCTGTTGGGGGCTAGGGAGTATCGAGTTGATCATTATACATGAAGAAATAACCAATTTCATCGTTTGGTTTATGTTTTACACGCGTTTTAAATTTTATTGCCGAAATCGCTTTTTCTCGCCGAGATAAGCACGTTTTCTGAAATGCCGCTCTCCCGTCACTCTGGTTAAAGTGTTATGAAAAAAAAGGCTGTTGGGGGCTAGGGAGTATCGAGTTGATCATTATACATGAAGAAATAACCAATTTCATCGTTTGGTTTATGTTTTACACGCGTTTTACATTTTATTGCCGAAATCGCTTTTTCTCGCCGAGATAAGCACGTTTTCTGAAATGCCGCTCTCCCGTCACTCTGGTTAAAGTGTTATGAAAAAAAAGGCTGTTGGGGGCTAGGGAGTATCGAGTTGATCATTATACATGAAGAAATAACCAATTTCATCGTTTGGTTTATGTTTTACACGCGTTTTAAATTTTATTGCCGAAATCGCTTTTTCTCGCCGAGATAAGCACGTTTTCTGAAATGCCGCTCTCCCGTCACTCTGGTTAAAGTGTTATGAAAAAAAAGGCTGTTGGGGGCTAGGGAGTATCGAGTTGATCATTATACATGAAGAAATAACCAATTTCATCGTTTGGTTTATGTTTTACACGCGTTTTAAATTTTATTGCCGAAATCGCTTTTTCTCGCCGAGATAAGCACGTTTTCTGAAATGCCGCTCTCCCGTCACTCTGGTTAAAGTGTTATGAAAAAAAAGGCTGTTGGGGGCTAGGGAGTATCGAGTTGATCATTATACATGAAGAAATAACCAATTTCATCGTTTGGTTTATGTTTTACACGCGTTTTAAATTTTATTGCCGAAATCGCTTTTTCTCGCCGAGATAAGCACGTTTTCTGAAATGCCGCTCTCCCGTCACTCTGGTTAAAGTGTTATGAAAAAAAAGGCTGTTGGGGGCTAGGGAGTATCGAGTTGATCATTATACATGAAGAAATAACCAATTTCATCGTTTGGTTTATGTTTTACACGCGTTTTAAATTTTATTGCCGAAATCGCTTTTTCTCGCCGAGATAAGCACGTTTTCTGAAATGCCGCTCTCCCGTCACTCTGGTTAAAGTGTTATGAAAAAAAAGGCTGTTGAGGGGCTAGGGAGTATCGAGTTGATCATTATACATGAAGAAATAACCAATTTCATCGTTTGGTTTATGTTTTACACGCGTTTTAAATTTTATTGCCGAAATCGCTTTTTCTCGCCGAGATAAGCACGTTTTCTGAAATGCCGCTCTCCCGTCACTCTGGTTAAAGTGTTATGAAAAAAAAGGCTGTTGGGGGCTAGGGAGTATCGAGTTGATCATTATACATGAAGAAATAACCAATTTCATCGTTTGGTTTATGTTTTACACGCGTTTTAAATTTTATTGCCGAAATCGCTTTTTCTCGCCGAGATAAGCACGTTTTCTGAAATGCCGCTCTCCCGTCCCTCTGGTTAAAGTGTTATGAAAAAAAAGGCTGTTGGGGGCTAGGGAGTATCGAGTTGATCATTATACATGAAGAAATAACCAATTTCATCGTTTGGTTTATGTTTTACACGCGTTTTAAATTTTATTGCCGAAATCGCTTTTTCTCGCCGAGATAAGCACGTTTTCTGAAATGCCGCTCTCCCGTCACTCTGGTTAAAGTGTTATGAAAAAAAAGGCTGTTGGGGGCTAGGGAGTATCGAGTTGATCATTATACATGAAGAAATAACCAATTTCATCGTTTGGTTTATGTTTTACACGCGTTTTAAATTTTATTGCCGAAATCGCTTTTTCTCGCCGAGATAAGCACGTTTTCTGAAATGCCGCTCTCCCGTCACTCTGGTTAAAGTGTTATGAAAAAAAAGGCTGTTGGGGGCTAGGGAGTATCGAGTTGATCATTATACATGAAGAAATAACCAATTTCATCGTTTGGTTTATGTTTTACACGCGTTTTAAATTTTTTTGCCGAAATCGCTTTTTCTCGCCGAGATAAGCACGTTTTCTGAAATGCCGCTCTCCCGTCACTCTGGTTAAAGTGTTATGAAAAAAAAGGCTGTTGGGGGCTAGGGAGTATCGAGTTGATCATTATACATGAAGAAATAACCAATTTCATCGTTTGGTTTATGTTTTACACGCGTTTTAAATTTTATTGCCGAAATCGCTTTTTCTCGCCGAGATAAGCACGTTTTCTGAAATGCCGCTCTCCCGTCACTCTGGTTAAAGTGTTATGAAAAAAAAGGCTGTTGGGGGCTAGGGAGTATCGAGTTGATCATTATACATGAAGAAATAACCAATTTCATCGTTTGGTTTATGTTTTACACGCGTTTTAAATTTTATTGCCGAAATCGCTTTTTCTCGCCGAGATAAGCACGTTTTCTGAAATGCCGCTCTCCCGTCACTCTGGTTAAAGTGTTATGAAAAAAAAGGCTGTTGGGGGCTAGGGAGTATCGAGTTGATCATTATACATGAAGAAATAACCAATTTCATCGTTTGGTTTATGTTTTACACGCGTTTTAAATTTTATTGCCGAAATCGCTTTTTCTCGCCGAGATAAGCACGTTTTCTGAAATGCCGCTCTCCCGTCACTCTGGTTAAAGTGTTATGAAAAAAAAGGCTGTTGGGGGCTAGGGAGTATCGAGTTGATCATTATACATGAAGAAATAACCAATTTCATCGTTTGGTTTATGTTTTACACGCGTTTTAAATTTTATTGCCGAAATCGCTTTTTCTCGCCGAGATAAGCACGTTTTCTGAAATGCCGCTCTCCCGTCACTCTGGTTAAAGTGTTGTGAAAAAAAAGGCTGTTGGGGGCTAGGGAGTATCGAGTTGATCATTATACATGAAGAAATAACCAATTTCATCGTTTGGTTTATGTTTTACACGCGTTTTAAATTTTATTGCCGAAATCGCTTTTTCTCGCCGAGATAAGCACGTTTTCTGAAATGCCGCTCTCCCGTCACTCTGGTTAAAGTGTTATGAAAAAAAAGGCTGTTGGGGGCTAGGGAGTATCGAGTTGATCATTATACATGAAGAAATAACCAATTTCATCGTTTGGTTTATGTTTTACACGCGTTTTAAATTTTATTGCCGAAATCGCTTTTTCTCGCCGAGATAAGCACGTTTTCTGAAATGCCGCTCTCCCGTCACTCTGGTTAAAGTGTTATGAAAAAAAAGGCTGTTGGGGGCTAGGGAGTATCGAGTTGATCATTATACATGAAGAAATAACCAATTTCATCGTTTGGTTTATGTTTTACACGCGTTTTAAATTTTATTGCCGAAATCGCTTTTTCTCGCCGAGATAAGCACGTTTTCTGAAATGCCGCTCTCCCGTCACTCTGGTTAAAGTGTTATGAAAAAAAAGGCTGTTGGGGGCTAGGGAGTATCGAGTTGATCATTATACATGAAGAAATAACCAATTTCATCGTTTGGTTTATGTTTTACACGATGCTGAGCTCCAGCTGGAAGTGTAAAAAGAACCGGGCGACCCGGTAAAATTGCTTAGCCGGGGCTCTGGAAGCCTAACACGGCGTGATCTTGTCCAAAAAGCCGCTGCTGAGCTCCAGCTGGAAGTGTAAAAAGAACCGGGCTGGTTAAAAAAAAGAACCGGGCGACCCGGTAAAATTGCTTAGCCGGGGATCTGGAAGCCTAACACGGCGTGATCTTGTCCAAAAAGCCGCTGCTGAGCTCCAGCTGGAAGTGTAAAAAGAACCGGGCTGGTTAAAAAAAAGAACCGGGCGGCCCGGTAAAATTGCTTAGCCGGGGCTCTGGAAGCCTAACCCGGCGTGATACTGTGCAAAAAGCCGCTGCTGAGCTCCAGCTGGAAGTGTAAAAAAAAAACGGGCTGGTTAAAAAAAAGAACCGGGCGACCCTGTAAAATTGCTTAGCCGGGGCTCTGGAAGCCTAACACGGCGTGATCTTGTCCAAAAACCCGCTGCTGAGCTCCAGCTGGAAGTGTAAAAAGAACCGGGCTGGTTAAAAAAAAGAACCGGGCGGGCCGGTAAAATTGCTTAGCCGGGGCTCTGGAAGCCTAACACGGCGTGATCTTGTCCAAAAAGCCGCTCGTGAGCTCCAGCTGGAAGTGTAAAAATAACCGGGCTGGTTCAAAAAAAGAACCGGGCGGCCCGGTAGAATTGCTTAGCCGAGGTCCTGGAAGCCTAACCCGGCGTGATCTTGCGCAAAAAGCCGCTGCTGAGCTCCAGCTGGAAGTGTAAAAAGAACCGGGCTGGTTAAAAAAAAGAACCGGGCGGCCCGGTAAAATTGCTTAGCCGGGGTCCTGGAAGCCTAACACGGCGTGATCTTGCCCGAAAGTCGGCCTCTATACTTCCATATTAGGTACCAGGCGCTCAGAGCCAACTTGGCAAAAATTTTCTAAGTGCCCACGGCTCTGCGGGGATTGTGCGTCCGACCCGCGCCGGTTCTCCAGCCGGCCTAAAATAACGCAAAACCAGCCTCTCCCCCTGGAGCTCACAGCCAAAGGCGAAACTTTTCTAAGTGCCTACGGCTCTGCGGGCTTTTGAGTCCGCCCCGCGCCGGTTCGTCGGTCGGCCTCAAAAAGCGAAAAATCAGCCTCTCTCCCTGGAGCTCGACTCGAGTTGATCATTATACATGAAGAAATAACCAATTTCATCGTTTGGTTTATGTTTTACACGCGTTTTAAATTTTATTGCCGAAATCGCTTTTTCTCGCCGAGATAAGCACGTTTTCTGAAATGCCGCTCTCCCGTCACTCTGGTCAAAGTGTTATGAAAAAAAAGGCTGTTGGGGGCTAGGGAGTATCGAGTTGATCATTATACATGAAGAAATAACCAATTTCATCGTTTGGTTTATGTTTTACACGCGTTTTAAATTTTATTGCCGAAATCGCTTTTTCTCGCCGAGATAAGCACGTTTTCTGAAATGCCGCTCTCCCGTCACTCTGGTTAAAGTGTTATGAAAAAAAAGGCTGTTGGGGGCTAGGGAGTATCGAGTTGATCATTATACATGAAGAAATAACCAATTTCATCGTTTGGTTTATGTTTTACACGCGTTTTAAATTTTATTGCCGAAATCGCTTTTTCTCGCCGAGATAAGCACGTTTTCTGAAATGCCGCTCTCCCGTCACTCTGGTTAAAGTGTTATGAAAAAAAAGGCTGTTTGGGGGCTAGGGAGTATCGAGTTGATCATTATACATGAAGAAATAACCAATTTCATCGTTTGGTTTATGTTTTACACGCGTTTTAAATTTTATTGCCGAAATCGCTTTTTCTCGCCGAGATAAGCACGTTTTCTGAAATGCCGCTCTCCCGTCACTCTGGTTAAAGTGTTGTGAAAAAAAAGGCTGTTGGGGGCTAGGGAGTATCGAGTTGATCATTATACATGAAGAAATAACCAATTTCATCGTTTGGTTTATGTTTTACACGATGCTGAGCTCCAGCTGGAAGTGTAAAAAGAACCGGGCTGGTTAAAAAAAGAACCGGGCGACCCGGTAAAATTGCTTAGCCGGGGCTCTGGAAGCCTAACACGGCGTGATCTTGTCCAAAAAGCCGCTGCTGAGCTCCAGCTGGAAGTGTAAAAAGAACCGGGCTGGTTAAAAAAAAGAACCGGGCGACCCGGTAAAATTGCTTAGCCGGGGCTCTGGAAGCCTAACACGGCGTGATCTTGTCCAAAAAGCCGCTGCTGAGCTCCAGCTGGAAGTGTAAAAAGAACCGGGCTGGTTAAAAAAAAGAACCGGGCGGCCCGGTAAAATTGCTTAGCCGGGGCTCTGGAAGCCTAACCCGGCGTGATACTGTGCAAAAAGCCGCTGCTGAGCTCCAGCTGGAAGTGTAAAAAAAACCGGGCTGGTTAAAAAAAAGAACCGGGCGACCCTGTAAAATTGCTTAGCCGGGGCTCTGGAAGCCTAACACGGCGTGATCTTGTCCAAAAACCCGCTGCTGAGCTCCAGCTGGAAGTGTAAAAAGAACCGGGCTGGTTAAAAAAAAGAACCGGGCGGGCCGGTAAAATTGCTTAGCCGGGGCTCTGGAAGCCTAACACGGCGTGATCTTGTCCAAAAAGCCGCTCGTGAGCTCCAGCTGGAAGTGTAAAAAGAACCGGGCTGGTTCAAAAAAAGAACCGGGCGGCCCGGTAGAATTGCTTAGCCGAGGTCCTGGAAGCCTAACCCGGCGTGATCTTGCGCAAAAAGCCGCTGCTGAGCTCCAGCTGGAAGTGTAAAAAGAACCGGGCTGGTTCAAAAAAAGAACCGGGCGGCCCGGTAAAATTGCTTAGCCGGGGTCCTGGAAGCCTAACACGGCGTGATCTTGCCCGAAAGTCGGCCTCTATACTTCCATATTAGGTACCAGGCGCTCAGAGCCAACTTGGCAAAAAATTTCTAAGTGCCCACGGCTCTGCGGGGATTGTGCGTCCGACCCGCGCCGGTTCTCCAGCCGGCCTAAAATAACGCAAAACCAGCCTCTCCCCCTGGAGCTCACAGCCAAAGGCGAAACTTTTCTAAGTGCCTACGGCTCTGCGGGCTTTTGAGTCCGCCCCGCGCCGGTTCGTCGGTCGGCCTCAAAAAGCGAAAAATCAGCCTCTCTCCCTGGAGCTCGACTCGAGTTGATCATTATACATGAAGAAATAACCAATTTCATCGTTTGGTTTATGTTTTACACGCGTTTTAAATTTTATTGCCGAAATCGCTTTTTCTCGCCGAGATAAGCACGTTTTCTGAAATGCCGCTCTCCCGTCACTCTGGTTAAAGTGTTATGAAAAAAAAGGCTGTTGGGGGCTAGGGAGTATCGAGTTGATCATTATACATGAAGAAATAACCAATTTCATCGTTTGGTTTATGTTTTACACGCGTTTTAAATTTTATTGCCGAAATCGCTTTTTCTCGCCGAGATAAGCACGTTTTCTGAAATGCCGCTCTCCCGTCACTCTGGTTAAAGTGTTATGAAAAAAAAGGCTGTTGGGGGCTAGGGAGTATCGAGTTGATCATTATACATGAAGAAATAACCAATTTCATCGTTTGGTTTATGTTTTACACGCGTTTTAAATTTTATTGCCGAAATCGCTTTTTCTCGCCGAGATAAGCACGTTTTCTGAAATGCCGCTCTCCCGTCACTCTGGTTAAAGTGTTATGAAAAAAAAGGCTGTTTGGGGGCTAGGGAGTATCGAGTTGATCATTATACATGAAGAAATAACCAATTTCATCGTTTGGTTTATGTTTTACACGCGTTTTAAATTTTATTGCCGAAATCGCTTTTTCTCGCCGAGATAAGCACGTTTTCTGAAATGCCGCTCTCCCGTCACTCTGGTTAAAGTGTTATGAAAAAAAAGGCTGTTGGGGGCTAGGGAGTATCGAGTTGATCATTATACATGAAGAAATAACCAATTTCATCGTTTGGTTTATGTTTTACACGCGTTTTAAATTTTATTGCCGAAATCGCTTTTTCTCGCCGAGATAAGCACGTTTTCTGAAATGCCGCTCTCCCGTCACTCTGGTTAAAGTGTTATGAAAAAAAAGGCTGTTGGGGGCTAGGGAGTATCGAGTTGATCATTATACATGAAGAAATAACCAATTTCATCGTTTGGTTTATGTTTTACACGCGTTTTACATTTTATTGCCGAAATCGCTTTTTCTCGCCGAGATAAGCACGTTTTCTGAAATGCCGCTCTCCCGTCACTCTGGTTAAAGTGTTATGAAAAAAAAGGCTGTTGGGGGCTAGGGAGTATCGAGTTGATCATTATACATGAAGAAATAACCAATTTCATCGTTTGGTTTATGTTTTACACGCGTTTTAAATTTTATTGCCGAAATCGCTTTTTCTCGCCGAGATAAGCACGTTTTCTGAAATGCCGCTCTCCCGTCACTCTGGTTAAAGTGTTATGAAAAAAAAGGCTGTTGGGGGCTAGGGAGTATCGAGTTGATCATTATACATGAAGAAATAACCAATTTCATCGTTTGGTTTATGTTTTACACGCGTTTTAAATTTTATTGCCGAAATCGCTTTTTCTCGCCGAGATAAGCACGTTTTCTGAAATGCCGCTCTCCCGTCACTCTGGTTAAAGTGTTATGAAAAAAAAGGCTGTTGGGGGCTAGGGAGTATCGAGTTGATCATTATACATGAAGAAATAACCAATTTCATCGTTTGGTTTATGTTTTACACGCGTTTTAAATTTTATTGCCGAAATCGCTTTTTCTCGCCGAGATAAGCACGTTTTCTGAAATGCCGCTCTCCCGTCACTCTGGTTAAAGTGTTATGAAAAAAAAGGCTGTTGGGGGCTAGGGAGTATCGAGTTGATCATTATACATGAAGAAATAACCAATTTCATCGTTTGGTTTATGTTTTACACGCGTTTTAAATTTTATTGCCGAAATCGCTTTTTCTCGCCGAGATAAGCACGTTTTCTGAAATGCCGCTCTCCCGTCACTCTGGTTAAAGTGTTATGAAAAAAAAGGCTGTTGAGGGGCTAGGGAGTATCGAGTTGATCATTATACATGAAGAAATAACCAATTTCATCGTTTGGTTTATGTTTTACACGCGTTTTAAATTTTATTGCCGAAATCGCTTTTTCTCGCCGAGATAAGCACGTTTTCTGAAATGCCGCTCTCCCGTCACTCTGGTTAAAGTGTTATGAAAAAAAAGGCTGTTGGGG
Organism: Syngnathus leptorhynchus; assembly: GCF_054491065.1. Taxonomy (NCBI): domain Eukaryota; kingdom Metazoa; phylum Chordata; class Actinopteri; order Syngnathiformes; family Syngnathidae; genus Syngnathus; species Syngnathus leptorhynchus. Next base: position 70,458 of record NW_028232215.1, on the reverse strand, counting down.
GCTAGGGAGTATCGAGTTGATCATTATACATGAAGAAATAACCAATTTCATCGTTTGGTTTATGTTTTACACGCGTTTTAAATTTTATTGCCGAAATCGCTTTTTCTCGCCGAGATAAGCACGTTTTCTGAAATGCCGCTCTCCCGTCACTCTGGTTAAAGTGTTATGAAAAAAAAGGCTGTTGGGGGCTAGGGAGTATCGAGTTGATCATTATACATGAAGAAATAACCAATTTCATCGTTTGGTTTATGTTTTACACGCGTTTTAAATTTTATTGCCGAAATCGCTTTTTCTCGCCGAGATAAGCACGTTTTCTGAAATGCCGCTCTCCCGTCACTCTGGTTAAAGTGTTATGAAAAAAAAGGCTGTTGGGGGCTAGGGAGTATCGAGTTGATCATTATACATGAAGAAATAACCAATTTCATCGTTTGGTTTATGTTTTACACGCGTTTTAAATTTTATTGCCGAAATCGCTTTTTCTCGCCGAGATAAGCACGTTTTCTGAAATGCCGCTCTCCCGTCACTCTGGTTAAAGTGTTATGAAAAAAAAGGCTGTTGGGGGCTAGGGAGTATCGAGTTGATCATTATACATGAAGAAATAACCAATTTCATCGTTTGGTTTATGTTTTACACGCGTTTTAAATTTTATTGCCGAAATCGCTTTTTCTCGCCGAGATAAGCACGTTTTCTGAAATGCCGCTCTCCCGTCACTCTGGTTAAAGTGTTGTGAAAAAAAAGGCTGTTGGGGGCTAGGGAGTATCGAGTTGATCATTATACATGAAGAAATAACCAATTTCATCGTTTGGTTTATGTTTTACACGCGTTTTAAATTTTATTGCCGAAATCGCTTTTTCTCGCCGAGATAAGCACGTTTTCTGAAATGCCGCTCTCCCGTCACTCTGGTTAAAGTGTTATGAAAAAAAAGGCTGTTGGGGGCTAGGGAGTATCGAGTTGATCATTATACATGAAGAAATAACCAATTTCATCGTTTGGTTTATGTTTTACACGCGTTTTAAATTTTATTGCCGAAATCGCTTTTTCTCGCCGAGATAAGCACGTTTTCTGAAATGCCGCTCTCCCGTCACTCTGGTTAAAGTGTTATGAAAAAAAAGGCTGTTGGGGGCTAGGGAGTATCGAGTTGATCATTATACATGAAGAAATAACCAATTTCATCGTTTGGTTTATGTTTTACACGCGTTTTAAATTTTATTGCCGAAATCGCTTTTTCTCGCCGAGATAAGCACGTTTTCTGAAATGCCGCTCTCCCGTCACTCTGGTTAAAGTGTTATGAAAAAAAAGGCTGTTGGGGGCTAGGGAGTATCGAGTTGATCATTATACATGAAGAAATAACCAATTTCATCGTTTGGTTTATGTTTTACACGATGCTGAGCTCCAGCTGGAAGTGTAAAAAGAACCGGGCGACCCGGTAAAATTGCTTAGCCGGGGCTCTGGAAGCCTAACACGGCGTGATCTTGTCCAAAAAGCCGCTGCTGAGCTCCAGCTGGAAGTGTAAAAAGAACCGGGCTGGTTAAAAAAAAGAACCGGGCGACCCGGTAAAATTGCTTAGCCGGGGATCTGGAAGCCTAACACGGCGTGATCTTGTCCAAAAAGCCGCTGCTGAGCTCCAGCTGGAAGTGTAAAAAGAACCGGGCTGGTTAAAAAAAAGAACCGGGCGGCCCGGTAAAATTGCTTAGCCGGGGCTCTGGAAGCCTAACCCGGCGTGATACTGTGCAAAAAGCCGCTGCTGAGCTCCAGCTGGAAGTGTAAAAAAAAAACGGGCTGGTTAAAAAAAAGAACCGGGCGACCCTGTAAAATTGCTTAGCCGGGGCTCTGGAAGCCTAACACGGCGTGATCTTGTCCAAAAACCCGCTGCTGAGCTCCAGCTGGAAGTGTAAAAAGAACCGGGCTGGTTAAAAAAAAGAACCGGGCGGGCCGGTAAAATTGCTTAGCCGGGGCTCTGGAAGCCTAACACGGCGTGATCTTGTCCAAAAAGCCGCTCGTGAGCTCCAGCTGGAAGTGTAAAAATAACCGGGCTGGTTCAAAAAAAGAACCGGGCGGCCCGGTAGAATTGCTTAGCCGAGGTCCTGGAAGCCTAACCCGGCGTGATCTTGCGCAAAAAGCCGCTGCTGAGCTCCAGCTGGAAGTGTAAAAAGAACCGGGCTGGTTAAAAAAAAGAACCGGGCGGCCCGGTAAAATTGCTTAGCCGGGGTCCTGGAAGCCTAACACGGCGTGATCTTGCCCGAAAGTCGGCCTCTATACTTCCATATTAGGTACCAGGCGCTCAGAGCCAACTTGGCAAAAATTTTCTAAGTGCCCACGGCTCTGCGGGGATTGTGCGTCCGACCCGCGCCGGTTCTCCAGCCGGCCTAAAATAACGCAAAACCAGCCTCTCCCCCTGGAGCTCACAGCCAAAGGCGAAACTTTTCTAAGTGCCTACGGCTCTGCGGGCTTTTGAGTCCGCCCCGCGCCGGTTCGTCGGTCGGCCTCAAAAAGCGAAAAATCTGCCTCTCTCCCTGGAGCTCGACTCGAGTTGATCATTATACATGAAGAAATAACCAATTTCATCGTTTGGTTTATGTTTTACACGCGTTTTAAATTTTATTGCCGAAATCGCTTTTTCTCGCCGAGATAAGCACGTTTTCTGAAATGCCGCTCTCCCGTCACTCTGGTTAAAGTGTTATGAAAAAAAAGGCTGTTGGGGGCTAGGGAGTATCGAGTTGATCATTATACATGAAGAAATAACCAATTTCATCGTTTGGTTTATGTTTTACACGCGTTTTAAATTTTATTGCCGAAATCGCTTTTTCTCGCCGAGATAAGCACGTTTTCTGAAATGCCGCTCTCCCGTCACTCTGGTTAAAGTGTTATGAAAAAAAAGGCTGTTGGGGGCTAGGGAGTATCGAGTTGATCATTATACATGAAGAAATAACCAATTTCATCGTTTGGTTTATGTTTTACACGCGTTTTAAATTTTATTGCCGAAATCGCTTTTTCTCGCCGAGATAAGCACGTTTTCTGAAATGCCGCTCTCCCGTCACTCTGGTTAAAGTGTTATGAAAAAAAAGGCTGTTTGGGGGCTAGGGAGTATCGAGTTGATCATTATACATGAAGAAATAACCAATTTCATCGTTTGGTTTATGTTTTACACGCGTTTTAAATTTTATTGCCGAAATCGCTTTTTCTCGCCGAGATAAGCACGTTTTCTGAAATGCCGCTCTCCCGTCACTCTGGTTAAAGTGTTGTGAAAAAAAAGGCTGTTGGGGGCTAGGGAGTATCGAGTTGATCATTATACATGAAGAAATAACCAATTTCATCGTTTGGTTTATGTTTTACACGATGCTGAGCTCCAGCTGGAAGTGTAAAAAGAACCGGGCTGGTTAAAAAAAGAACCGGGCGACCCGGTAAAATTGCTTAGCCGGGGCTCTGGAAGCCTAACACGGCGTGATCTTGTCCAAAAAGCCGCTGCTGAGCTCCAGCTGGAAGTGTAAAAAGAACCGGGCTGGTTAAAAAAAAGAACCGGGCGACCCGGTAAAATTGCTTAGCCGGGGCTCTGGAAGCCTAACACGGCGTGATCTTGTCCAAAAAGCCGCTGCTGAGCTCCAGCTGGAAGTGTAAAAAGAACCGGGCTGGTTAAAAAAAAGAACCGGGCGGCCCGGTAAAATTGCTTAGCCGGGGCTCTGGAAGCCTAACCCGGCGTGATACTGTGCAAAAAGCCGCTGCTGAGCTCCAGCTGGAAGTGTAAAAAAAACCGGGCTGGTTAAAAAAAAGAACCGGGCGACCCTGTAAAATTGCTTAGCCGGGGCTCTGGAAGCCTAACACGGCGTGATCTTGTCCAAAAACCCGCTGCTGAGCTCCAGCTGGAAGTGTAAAAAGAACCGGGCTGGTTAAAAAAAAGAACCGGGCGGGCCGGTAAAATTGCTTAGCCGGGGCTCTGGAAGCCTAACACGGCGTGATCTTGTCCAAAAAGCCGCTCGTGAGCTCCAGCTGGAAGTGTAAAAAGAACCGGGCTGGTTCAAAAAAAGAACCGGGCGGCCCGGTAGAATTGCTTAGCCGAGGTCCTGTAAGCCTAACCCGGCGTGATCTTGCGCAAAAAGCCGCTGCTGAGCTCCAGCTGGAAGTGTAAAAAGAACCGGGCTGGTTCAAAAAAAGAACCGGGCGGCCCGGTAAAATTGCTTAGCCGGGGTCCTGGAAGCCTAACGCGGCGTGATCTTGCCCGAAAGTCGGCCTCTATACTTCCATATTAGGTACCAGGCGCTCAGAGCCAACTTGGCAAAAATTTTCTAAGTGCCCACGGCTCTGCGGGGATTGTGCGTCCGACCCGCGCCGGTTCTCCAGCCGGCCTAAAATAACGCAAAACCAGCCTCTCCCCCTGGAGCTCACAGCCAAAGGCGAAACTTTTCTAAGTGCCTACGGCTCTGCGGGCTTTTGAGTCCGCCCCGCGCCGGTTCGTCGGTCGGCCTCAAAAAGCGAAAAATCAGCCTCTCTCCCTGGAGCTCGACTCGAGTTGATCATTATACATGAAGAAATAACCAATTTCATCGTTTGGTTTATGTTTTACACGCGTTTTAAATTTTATTGCCGAAATCGCTTTTTCTCGCCGAGATAAGCACGTTTTCTGAAATGCCGCTCTCCCGTCACTCTGGTTAAAGTGTTATGAAAAAAAAGGCTGTTGGGGGCTAGGGAGTATCGAGTTGATCATTATACATGAAGAAATAACCAATTTCATCGTTTGGTTTATGTTTTACACGCGTTTTAAATTTTATTGCCGAAATCGCTTTTTCTCGCCGAGATAAGCACGTTTTCTGAAATGCCGCTCTCCCGTCACTCTGGTTAAAGTGTTGTGAAAAAAAAGGCTGTTGGGGGCTAGGGAGTATCGAGTTGATCATTATACATGAAGAAATAACCAATTTCATCGTTTGGTTTATGTTTTACACGCGTTTTAAATCTTATTGCCGAAATCGCTTTTTCTCGCCGAGATAAGCACGTTTTCTGAAATGCCGCTCTCCCGTCACTCTGGTTAAAGTGTTATGAAAAAAAAGGCTGTTGGGGGCTAGGGAGTATCGAGTTGATCATTATACATGAAGAAATAACCAATTTCATCGTTTGGTTTATGTTTTACACGCGTTTTAAATTTTATTGCCGAAATCGCTTTTTCTCGCCGAGATAAGCACGTTTTCTGAAATGCCGCTCTCCCGTCACTCTGGTTAAAGTGTTATGAAAAAAAAGGCTGTTGGGGGCTAGGGAGTATCGAGTTGATCATTATACATGAAGAAATAACCAATTTCATCGTTTGGTTTATGTTTTACACGCGTTTTAAATTTTATTGCCGAAATCGCTTTTTCTCGCCGAGATAAGCACGTTTTCTGAAATGCCGCTCTCCCATCACTCTGGTTAAAGTGTTATGAAAAAAAAGGCTGTTGGGGGCTAGGGAGTATCGAGTTGATCATTATACATGAAGAAATAACCAATTTCATCGTTTGGTTTATGTTTTACACGCGTTTTAAATTTTATTGCCGAAATCGCTTTTTCTCGCCGAGATAAGCACGTTTTCTGAAATGCCGCTCTCCCGTCACTCTGGTTAAAGTGTTATGAAAAAAAAGGCTGTTGGGGGCTAGGGAGTATCGAGTTGATCATTATACAAGAAGAAATAACCAATTTCATCGTTTGGTTTATGTTTTACACGCGTTTTAAATTTTATTGCCGAAATCGCTTTTTCTCGCCGAGATAAGCACGTTTTCTGAAATGCCGCTCTCCCGTCACTCTGGTTAAAGTGTTATGAAAAAAAAGGCTGTTGGGGGCTAGGGAGTATCGAGTTGATCATTATACATGAAGAAATAACCAATTTCATCGTTTGGTTTATGTTTTACACGCGTTTTAAATTTTATTGCCGAAATCGCTTTTTCTCGCCGAGATAAGCACGTTTTCTGAAATGCCGCTCTCCCGTCACTCTGGTTAAAGTGTTATGAAAAAAAAGGCTGTTGGGGGCTAGGGAGTATCGAGTTGATCATTATACATGAAGAAATAACCAATTTCATCGTTTGGTTTATGTTTTACACGCGTTTTAAATTTTATTGCCGAAATCGCTTTTTCTCGCCGAGATAAGCACGTTTTCTGAAATGCCGCTCTCCCGTCACTCTGGTTAAAGTGTTATGAAAAAAAAGGCTGTTGGGGGCTAGGGAGTATCGAGTTGATCATTATACATGAAGAAATAACCAATTTCATCGTTTGGTTTATGTTTTACACGCGTTTTAAATTTTATTGCCGAAATCGCTTTTTCTCGCCGAGATAAGCACGTTTTCTGAAATGCCGCTCTCCCGTCACTCTGGTTAAAGTGTTATGAAAAAAAAGGCTGTTGGGGGCTAGGGAGTATCGAGTTGATCATTATACATGAAGAAATAACCAATTTCATCGTTTGGTTTATGTTTTACACGCGTTTTAAATTTTATTGCCGAAATCGCTTTTTCTGGCCGAGATAAGCACGTTTTCTGAAATGCCGCTCTCCCGTCACTCTGGTTAAAGTGTTATGAAAAAAAAGGCTGTTGGGGGCTAGGGAGTATCGAGTTGATCATTATACATGAAGAGATAACCAATTTCATCGTTTGGTTTATGTTTTACACGCGTTTTAAATTTTATTGCCGAAATCGCTTTTTCTCGCCGAGATAAGCACGTTTTCTGAAATGCCGCTCTCCCGTCACTCTGGTTAAAATGTTATGAAAAAAAAGGCTGTTGGGGGCTAGGGAGTATCGAGTTGATCATTATACATGAAGAAATAACCAATTTCATCGTTTGGTTTATGTTTTACACGCGTTTTAAATTTTATTGCCGAAATCGCTTTTTCTCGCCGAGATAAGCACGTTTTCTGAAATGCCGCTCTCCCGTCACTCTGGTTAAAGTGTTATGAAAAAAAAGGCTGTTGGGGGCTAGGGAGTATCGAGTTGATCATTATACATGAAGAAATAACCAATTTCATCGTTTGGTTTATGTTTTACACGCGTTTTAAATTTTATTGCCGAAATCGCTTTTTCTCGCCGAGATAAGCACGTTTTCTGAAATGCCGCTCTCCCGTCACTCTGGTTAAAGTGTTATGAAAAAAAAGGCTGTTGGGGGCTAGGGAGTATCGAGTTGATCATTATACATGAAGAAATAATCAATTTCATCGTTTGGTTTATGTTTTACACGCGTTTTAAATTTTATTGCCGAAATCGCTTTTTCTCGCCGAGATAAGCACGTTTTCTGAAATGCCGCTCTCCCGTCACTCTGGTTAAAGTGTTATGAAAAAAAAGGCTGTTGAGGGGCTAGGGAGTATCGAGTTGATCATTATACATGAAGAAATAACCAATTTCATCGTTTGGTTTATGTTTTACACGCGTTTTAAATTTTATTGCCGAAATCGCTTTTTCTCGCCGAGATAAGCACGTTTTCTGAAATGCCGCTCTCCCGTCACTCTGGTTAAAGTGTTATGAAAAAAAAGGCTGTTGGGGGCTAGGGAGTATCGAGTTGATCATTATACATGAAGAAATAACCAATTTCATCGTTTGGTTTATGTTTTACACGCGTTTTAAATTTTATTGCCGAAATCGCTTTTTCTCGCCGAGATAAGCACGTTTTCTGAAATGCCGCTCTCCCGTCACTCTGGTTAAAGTGTTATGAAAAAAAAGGCTGTTGGGGGCTAGGGAGTATCGAGTTGATCATTATACATGAAGAAATAACCAATTTCATCGTTTGGTTTATGTTTTACACGATGCTGAGCTCCAGCTGGAAGTGTAAAAAGAACCGGGCGACCCGGTAAAATTGCTTAGCTGGGGCTCTGGAAGCCTAACACGGCGTGATCTTGTCCAAAAAGCCGCTGCTGAGCTCCAGCTGGAAGTGTAAAAAGAACCGGGCTGGTTAAAAAAAAGAACCGGGCGACCCGGTAAAATTGCTTAGCCGGGGATCTGGAAGCCTAACACGGCGTGATCTTGTCCAAAAAGCCGCTGCTGAGCTCCAGCTGGAAGTGTAAAAAGAACCGGGCTGGTTAAAAAAAAGAACCGGGCGGCCCGGTAAAATTGCTTAGCCGGGGCTCTGGAAGCCTAACCCGGCGTGATACTGTGCAAAAAGCCGCTGCTGAGCTCCAGCTGGAAGTGTAAAAAAAAAACGGGCTGGTTAAAAAAAAGAACCGGGCGACCCTGTAAAATTGCTTAGCCGGGGCTCTGGAAGCCTAACACGGCGTGATCTTGTCCAAAAACCCGCTGCTGAGCTCCAGCTGGAAGTGTAAAAAGAACCGGGCTGGTTAAAAAAAAGAACCGGGCGGGCCGGTAAAATTGCTTAGCCGGGGCTCTGGAAGCCTAACACGGCGTGATCTTGTCCAAAAAGCCGCTCGTGAGCTCCAGCTGGAAGTGTAAAAAGAACCGGGCTGGTTCAAAAAAAGAACCGGGCGGCCCGGTAGAATTGCTTAGCCGAGGTCCTGGAAGCCTAACCCGGCGTGATCTTGCGCAAAAAGCCGCTGCTGAGCTCCAGCTGGAAGTGTAAAAAGAACCGGGCTGGTTAAAAAAAAGAACCGGGCGGCCCGGTAAAATTGCTTAGCCGGGGTCCTGGAAGCCTAACACGGCGTGATCTTGCCCGAAAGTCGGCCTCTATACTTCCATATTAGGTACCAGGCGCTCAGAGCCAACTTGGCAAAAATTTTCTAAGTGCCCACGGCTCTGCGGGGATTGTGCGTCCGACCCGCGCCGGTTCTCCAGCCGGCCTAAAATAACGCAAAACCAGCCTCTCCCCCTGGAGCTCACAGCCAAAGGCGAAACTTTTCTAAGTGCCTACGGCTCTGCGGGCTTTTGAGTCCGCCCCGCGCCGGTTCGTCGGTCGGCCTCAAAAAGCGAAAAATCAGCCTCTCTCCCTGGAGCTCGACTCGAGTTGATCATTATACATGAAGAAATAACCAATTTCATCGTTTGGTTTATGTTTTACACGCGTTTTAAATTTTATTGCCGAAATCGCTTTTTCTCGCCGAGATAAGCACGTTTTCTGAAATGCCGCTCTCCCGTCACTCTGGTTAAAGTGTTATGAAAAAAAAGGCTGTTGGGGGCTAGGGAGTATCGAGTTGATCATTATACATGAAGAAATAACCAATTTCATCGTTTGGTTTATGTTTTACACGCGTTTTAAATTTTATTGCCGAAATCGCTTTTTCTCGCCGAGATAAGCACGTTTTCTGAAATGCCGCTCTCCCGTCACTCTGGTTAAAGTGTTATGAAAAAAAAGGCTGTTGGGGGCTAGGGAGTATCGAGTTGATCATTATACATGAAGAAATAACCAATTTCATCGTTTGGTTTATGTTTTACACGCGTTTTAAATTTTATTGCCGAAATCGCTTTTTCTCGCCGAGATAAGCACGTTTTCTGAAATGCCGCTCTCCCGTCACTCTGGTTAAAGTGTTATGAAAAAAAAGGCTGTTTGGGGGCTAGGGAGTATCGAGTTGATCATTATACATGAAGAAATAACCAATTTCATCGTTTGGTTTATGTTTTACACGCGTTTTAAATTTTATTGCCGAAATCGCTTTTTCTCGCCGAGATAAGCACGTTTTCTGAAATGCCGCTCTCCCGTCACTCTGGTTAAAGTGTTGTGAAAAAAAAGGCTGTTGGGGGCTAGGGAGTATCGAGTTGATCATTATACATGAAGAAATAACCAATTTCATCGTTTGGTTTATGTTTTACACGATGCTGAGCTCCAGCTGGAAGTGTAAAAAGAACCGGGCTGGTTAAAAAAAGAACCGGGCGACCCGGTAAAATTGCTTAGCCGGGGCTCTGGAAGCCTAACACGGCGTGATCTTGTCCAAAAAGCCGCTGCTGAGCTCCAGCTGGAAGTGTAAAAAGAACCGGGCTGGTTAAAAAAAAGAACCGGGCGACCCGGTAAAATTGCTTAGCCGGGGCTCTGGAAGCCTAACACGGCGTGATCTTGTCCAAAAAGCCGCTGCTGAGCTCCAGCTGGAAGTGTAAAAAGAACCGGGCTGGTTAAAAAAAAGAACCGGGCGGCCCGGTAAAATTGCTTAGCCGGGGCTCTGGAAGCCTAACCCGGCGTGATACTGTGCAAAAAGCCGCTGCTGAGCTCCAGCTGGAAGTGTAAAAAAAACCGGGCTGGTTAAAAAAAAGAACCGGGCGACCCTGTAAAATTGCTTAGCCGGGGCTCTGGAAGCCTAACACGGCGTGATCTTGTCCAAAAACCCGCTGCTGAGCTCCAGCTGGAAGTGTAAAAAGAACCGGGCTGGTTAAAAAAAAGAACCGGGCGGGCCGGTAAAATTGCTTAGCCGGGGCTCTGGAAGCCTAACACGGCGTGATCTTGTCCAAAAAGCCGCTCGTGAGCTCCAGCTGGAAGTGTAAAAAGAACCGGGCTGGTTCAAAAAAAGAACCGGGCGGCCCGGTAGAATTGCTTAGCCGAGGTCCTGGAAGCCTAACCCGGCGTGATCTTGCGCAAAAAGCCGCTGCTGAGCTCCAGCTGGAAGTGTAAAAAGAACCGGGCTGGTTCAAAAAAAGAACCGGGCGGCCCGGTAAAATTGCTTAGCCGGGGTCCTGGAAGCCTAACGCGGCGTGATCTTGCCCGAAAGTCGGCCTCTATACTTCCATATTAGGTACCAGGCGCTCAGAGCCAACTTGGCAAAAATTTTCTAAGTGCCCACGGCTCTGCGGGGATTGTGCGTCCGACCCGCGCCGGTTCTCCAGCCGGCCTAAAATAACGCAAAACCAGCCTCTCCCCCTGGAGCTCACAGCCAAAGGCGAAACTTTTCTAAGTGCCTACGGCTCTGCGGGCTTTTGAGTCCGCCCCGCGCCGGTTCGTCGGTCGGCCTCAAAAAGCGAAAAATCAGCCTCTCTCCCTGGAGCTCGACTCGAGTTGATCATTATACATGAAGAAATAACCAATTTCATCGTTTGGTTTATGTTTTACACGCGTTTTAAATTTTATTGCCGAAATCGCTTTTTCTCGCCGAGATAAGCACGTTTTCTGAAATGCCGCTCTCCCGTCACTCTGGTTAAAGTGTTATGAAAAAAAAGGCTGTTGGGGGCTAGGGAGTATCGAGTTGATCATTATACATGAAGAAATAACCAATTTCATCGTTTGGTTTATGTTTTACACGCGTTTTAAATTTTATTGCCGAAATCGCTTTTTCTCGCCGAGATAAGCACGTTTTCTGAAATGCCGCTCTCCCGTCACTCTGGTTAAAGTGTTATGAAAAAAAAGGCTGTTGGGGGCTAGGGAGTATCGAGTTGATCATTATACATGAAGAAATAACCAATTTCATCGTTTGGTTTATGTTTTACACGCGTTTTAAATTTTATTGCCGAAATCGCTTTTTCTCGCCGAGATAAGCACGTTTTCTGAAATGCCGCTCTCCCGTCACTCTGGTTAAAGTGTTATGAAAAAAAAGGCTGTTGGGGGCTAGGGAGTATCGAGTTGATCATTATACATGAAGAAATAACCAATTTCATCGTTTGGTTTATGTTTTACACGCGTTTTAAATTTTATTGCCGAAATCGCTTTTTCTCGCCGAGATAAGCATGTTTTCTGAAATGCCGCTCTCCCGTCACTCTGGTTAAAGTGTTATGAAAAAAAAGGCTGTTGGGGGCTAGGGAGTATCGAGTTGATCATTATACATGAAGAAATAACCAATTTCATCGTTTGGTTTATGTTTTACACGCGTTTTAAATTTTATTGCCGAAATCGCTTTTTCTCGCCGAGATAAGCACGTTTTCTGAAATGCCGCTCTCCCGTCACTCTGGTTAAAGTGTTATGAAAAAAAAGGCTGTTGGGGGCTAGGGAGTATCGAGTTGATCATTATACATGAAGAAATAACCAATTTCATCGTTTGGTTTATGTTTTACACGCGTTTTAAATTTTATTGCCGAAATCGCTTTTTCTCGCCGAGATAAGCACGTTTTCTGAAATGCCGCTCTCCCGTCACTCTGGTTAAAGTGTTATGAAAAAAAAGGCTGTTGGGGGCTAGGGAGTATCGAGTTGATCATTATACATGAAGAAATAACCAATTTCATCGTTTGGTTTATGTTTTACACGCGTTTTAAATTTTATTGCCGAAATCGCTATTTCTCGCCGAGATAAGCACGTTTTCTGAAATGCCGCTCTCCCGTCACTCTGGTTAAAGTGTTATGAAAAAAAAGGCTGTTGGGGGCTAGGGAGTATCGAGTTGATCATTATACATGAAGAAATAACCAATTTCATCGTTTGGTTTATGTTTTACACGCGTTTTAAATTTTATTGCCGAAATCGCTTTTTCTCGCCGAGATAAGCACGTTTTCTGAAATGCCGCTCTCCCGTCACTCTGGTTAAAGTGTTATGAAAAAAAAGGCTGTTGGGGGCTAGGGAGTATCGAGTTGATCATTATACATGAAGAAATAACCAATTTCATCGTTTGGTTTATGTTTTACACGCGTTTTAAATTTTATTGCCGAAATCGCTTTTTCTCGCCGAGATAAGCACGTTTTCTGAAATGCCGCTCTCCCGTCACTCTGGTTAAAGTGTTATGAAAAAAAAGGCTGTTGGGGGCTAGGGAGTATCGAGTTGATCATTATACATGAAGAAATAACCAATTTCATCGTTTGGTTTATGTTTTACACGCGTTTTAAATTTTATTGCCGAAATCGCTTTTTCTCGCCGAGATAAGCACGTTTTCTGAAATGCCGCTCTCCCGTCACTCTGGTTAAAGTGTTATGAAAAAAAAGGCTGTTGGGGGCTAGGGAGTATCGAGTTGATCATTATACATGAAGAAATAACCAATTTCATCGTTTGGTTTATGTTTTACACGCGTTTTAAATTTTATTGCCGAAATCGCTTTTTCTCGCCGAGATAAGCACGTTTTCTGAAATGCCGCTCTCCCGTCACTCTGGTTAAAGTGTTGTGAAAAAAAAGGCTGTTGGGGGCTAGGGAGTATCGAGTTGATCATTATACATGAAGAAATAACCAATTTCATCGTTTGGTTTATGTTTTACACGCGTTTTAAATTTTATTGCCGAAATCGCTTTTTCTCGCCGAGATAAGCACGTTTTCTGAAATGCCGCTCTCCCGTCACTCTGGTTAAAGTGTTATGAAAAAAAAGGCTGTTGGGGGCTAGGGAGTATCGAGTTGATCATTATACATGAAGAAATAACCAATTTCATCGTTTGGTTTATGTTTTACACGCGTTTTAAATTTTATTGCCGAAATCGCTTTTTCTCGCCGAGATAAGCACGTTTTCTGAAATGCCGCTCTCCCGTCACTCTGGTTAAAGTGTTATGAAAAAAAAGCCTGTTGGGGGCTAGGGAGTATCGAGGAGATCATTATACATGAAGAAATAACCAATTTCATCGTTTGGTTTATGTTTTACACGCGTTTTAAATTTTATTGCCGAAATCGCTTTTTCTCGCCGAGATAAGCACGTTTTCTGAAATGCCGCTCTCCCGTCACTCTGGTTAAAGTGTTATGAAAAAAAAGGCTGTTGGGGGCTAGGGAGTATCGAGTTGATCATTATACATGAAGAAATAACCAATTTCATCGTTTGGTTTATGTTTTACACGCGTTTTAAATTTTATTGCCGAAATCGCTTTTTCTCGCCGAGATAAGCACGTTTTCTGAAATGCCGCTCTCCCGTCACTCTGGTTAAAGTGTTATGAAAAAAAAGGCTGTTGGGGGCTAGGGAGTATCGAGTTGATCATTATACATGAAGAAATAACCAATTTCATCGTTTGGTTTATGTTTTACACGCGTTTTAAATTTTATTGCCGAAATCGCTTTTTCTCGCCGAGATAAGCACGTTTTCTGAAATGCCGCTCTCCCGTCACTCTGGTTAAAGTGTTATGAAAAAAAAGGCTGTTGGGGGCTAGGGAGTATCGAGTTGATCATTATACATGAAGAAATAACCAATTTCATCGTTTGGTTTATGTTTTACACGCGTTTTAAATTTTATTGCCGAAATCGCTTTTTCTCGCCGAGATAAGCACGTTTTCTGAAATGCCGCTCTCCCGTCACTCTGGTTAAAGTGTTATGAAAAAAAAGGCTGTTGGGGGCTAGGGAGTATCGAGTTGATCATTATACATGAAGAAATAACCAATTTCATCGTTTGGTTTATGTTTTACACGCGTTTTAAATTTTATTGCCGAAATCGCTTTTTCTCGCCGAGATAAGCACGTTTTCTGAAATGCCGCTCTCCCGTCACTCTGGTTAAAGTGTTATGAAAAAAAAGGCTGTTGGGGGCTAGGGAGTATCGAGTTGATCATTATACATGAAGAAATAACCAATTTCATCGTTTGGTTTATGTTTTACACGCGTTTTAAATTTTATTGCCGAAATCGCTTTTTCTCGCCGAGATAAGCACGTTTTCTGAAATGCCGCTCTCCCGTCACTCTGGTTAAAGTGTTGTGAAAAAAAAGGCTGTTGGGGGCTAGGGAGTATCGAGTTGATCATTATACATGAAGAAATAACCAATTTCATCGTTTGGTTTATGTTTTACACGCGTTTTAAATTTTATTGCCGAAATCGCTTTTTCTCGCCGAGATAAGCACGTTTTCTGAAATGCCGCTCTCCCGTCACTCTGGTTAAAGTGTTATGAAAAAAAAGGCTGTTGGGGGCTAGGGAGTATCGAGTTGATCATTATACATGAAGAAATAACCAATTTCATCGTTTGGTTTATGTTTTACACGCGTTTTAAATTTTATTGCCGAAATCGCTTTTTCTCGCCGAGATAAGCACGTTTTCTGAAATGCCGCTCTCCCGTCACTCTGGTTAAAGTGTTATGAAAAAAAAGGCTGTTGGGGGCTAGGAAATATCGAGTTGATCATTATACATGAAGAAATAACCAATTTCATCGTTTGGTTTATGTTTTACACGCGTTTTAAATTTTATTGCCGAAATCGCTTTTTCTCGCCGAGATAAGCACGTTTTCTGAAATGCCGCTCTCCCGTCACTCTGGTTAAAGTGTTATGAAAAAAAAGGCTGTTGGGGGCTAGGGAGTATCGAGTCGATCATTATACATGAAGAAATAACCAATTTCATCGTTTGGTTTATGTTTTACACGCGTTTTAAATTTTATTGCCGAAATCGCTTTTTCTCGCCGAGATAAGCACGTTTTCTGAAATGCCGCTCTCCCGTCACTCTGGTTAAAGTGTTATGAAAAAAAAGGCTGTTGGGGGCTAGGGAGTATCGAGTTGATCATTATACATGAAGAAATAACCAATTTCATCGTTTGGTTTATGTTTTACACGCGTTTTAAATTTTATTGCCGAAATCGCTTTTTCTCGCCGAGATAAGCACGTTTTCTGAAATGCCGCTCTCCCGTCACTCTGGTTAAAGTGTTATGAAAAAAAAGGCTGTTGGGGGCTAGGGAGTATCGAGTTGATCATTATACATGAAGAAATAACCAATTTCATCGTTTGGTTTATGTTTTACACGCGTTTTAAATTTTATTGCCGAAATCGCTTTTTCTCGCCGAGATAAGCACGTTTTCTGAAATGCCGCTCTCCCGTCACTCTGGTTAAAGTGTTATGAAAAAAAAGGCTGTTGGGGGCTAGGGAGTATCGAGTTGATCATTATACATGAAGAAATAACCAATTTCATCGTTTGGTTTATGTTTTACACGCGTTTTAAATTTTTTTGCCGAAATCGCTTTTTCTCGCCGAGATAAGCACGTTTTCTGAAATGCCGCTCTCCCGTCACTCTGGTTAAAGTGTTATGAAAAAAAAGGCTGTTGGGGGCTAGGGAGTATCGAGTTGATCATTATACATGAAGAAATAACCAATTTCATCGTTTGGTTTATGTTTTACACGCGTTTTAAATTTTATTGCCGAAATCGCTTTTTCTCGCCGAGATAAGCACGTTTTCTGAAATGCCGCTCTCCCGTCACTCTGGTTAAAGTGTTATGAAAAAAAAGGCTGTTGGGGGCTAGGGAGTATCGAGTTGATCATTATACATGAAGAAATAACCAATTTCATCGTTTGGTTTATGTTTTACACGCGTTTTAAATTTTATTGCCGAAATCGCTTTTTCTCGCCGAGATAAGCACGTTTTCTGAAATGCCGCTCTCCCGTCACTCTGGTTAAAGTGTTATGAAAAAAAAGGCTGTTGGGGGCTAGGGAGTATCGAGTTGATCATTATACATGAAGAAATAACCAATTTCATCGTTTGGTTTATGTTTTACACGCGTTTTAAATTTTATTGCCGAAATCGCTTTTTCTCGCCGAGATAAGCACGTTTTCTGAAATGCCGCTCTCCCGTCACTCTGGTTAAAGTGTTATGAAAAAAAAGGCTGTTGGGGGCTAGGGAGTATCGAGTTGATCATTATACATGAAGAAATAACCAATTTCATCGTTTGGTTTATGTTTTACACGCGTTTTAAATTTTATTGCCGAAATCGCTTTTTCTCGCCGAGATAAGCACGTTTTCTGAAATGCCGCTCTCCCGTCACTCTGGTTAAAGTGTTGTGAAAAAAAAGGCTGTTGGGGGCTAGGGAGTATCGAGTTGATCATTATACATGAAGAAATAACCAATTTCATCGTTTGGTTTATGTTTTACACGCGTTTTAAATTTTATTGCCGAAATCGCTTTTTCTCGCCGAGATAAGCACGTTTTCTGAAATGCCGCTCTCCCGTCACTCTGGTTAAAGTGTTATGAAAAAAAAGGCTGTTGGGGGCTAGGGAGTATCGAGTTGATCATTATACATGAAGAAATAACCAATTTCATCGTTTGGTTTATGTTTTACACGCGTTTTAAATTTTATTGCCGAAATCGCTTTTTCTCGCCGAGATAAGCACGTTTTCTGAAATGCCGCTCTCCCGTCACTCTGGTTAAAGTGTTATGAAAAAAAAGGCTGTTGGGGGCTAGGGAGTATCGAGTTGATCATTATACATGAAGAAATAACCAATTTCATCGTTTGGTTTATGTTTTACACGCGTTTTAAATTTTATTGCCGAAATCGCTTTTTCTCGCCGAGATAAGCACGTTTTCTGAAATGCCGCTCTCCCGTCACTCTGGTTAAAGTGTTATGAAAAAAAAGGCTGTTGGGGGCTAGGGAGTATCGAGTTGATCATTATACATGAAGAAATAACCAATTTCATCGTTTGGTTTATGTTTTACACGCGTTTTAAATTTTATTGCCGAAATCGCTTTTTCTCGCCGAGATAAGCACGTTTTCTGAAATGCCGCTCTCCCGTCACTCTGGTTAAAGTGTTATGAAAAAAAAGGCTGTTGGGGGCTAGGGAGTATCGAGTTGATCATTATACAAGAAGAAATAACCAATTTCATCGTTTGGTTTATGTTTTACACGCGTTTTAAATTTTATTGCCGAAATCGCTTTTTCTCGCCGAGATAAGCACGTTTTCTGAAATGCCGCTCTCCCGTCACTCTGGTTAAAGTGTTATGAAAAAAAAGGCTGTTGGGGGCTAGGGAGTATCGAGTTGATCATTATACATGAAGAAATAACCAATTTCATCGTTTGGTTTATGTTTTACACGCGTTTTAAATTTTATTGCCGAAATCGCTTTTTCTCGCCGAGATAAGCACGTTTTCTGAAATGCCGCTCTCCCGTCACTCTGGTTAAAGTGTTATGAAAAAAAAGGCTGTTGGGGGCTAGGGAGTATCGAGTTGATCATTATACATGAAGAAATAACCAATTTCATCGTTTGGTTTATGTTTTACACGCGTTTTAAATTTTATTGCCGAAATCGCTTTTTCTCGCCGAGATAAGCACGTTTTCTGAAATGCCGCTCTCCCGTCACTCTGGTTAAAGTGTTATGAAAAAAAAGGCTGTTGGGGGCTAGGGAGTATCGAGTTGATCATTATACATGAAGAAATAACCAATTTCATCGTTTGGTTTATGTTTTACACGCGTTTTAAATTTTATTGCCGAAATCGCTTTTTCTCGCCGAGATAAGCACGTTTTCTGAAATGCCGCTCTCCCGTCACTCTGGTTAAAGTGTTATGAAAAAAAAGGCTGTTGGGGGCTAGGGAGTATCGAGTTGATCATTATACATGAAGAAATAACCAATTTCATCGTTTGGTTTATGTTTTACACGCGTTTTAAATTTTATTGCCGAAATCGCTTTTTCTGGCCGAGATAAGCACGTTTTCTGAAATGCCGCTCTCCCGTCACTCTGGTTAAAGTGTTATGAAAAAAAAGGCTGTTGGGGGCTAGGGAGTATCGAGTTGATCATTATACATGAAGAAATAACCAATTTCATCGTTTGGTTTATGTTTTACACGCGTTTTAAATTTTATTGCCGAAATCGCTTTTTCTCGCCGAGATAAGCACGTTTTCTGAAATGCCGCTCTCCCGTCACTCTGGTTAAAGTGTTATGAAAAAAAAGGCTGTTGGGGGCTAGGGAGTATCGAGTTGATCATTATACATGAAGAAATAACCAATTTCATCGTTTGGTTTATGTTTTACACGCGTTTTAAATTTTATTGCCGAAATCGCTTTTTCTCGCCGAGATAAGCACGTTTTCTGAAATGCCGCTCTCCCGTCACTCTGGTTAAAGTGTTATGAAAAAAAAGGCTGTTGGGGGCTAGGGAGTATCGAGTTGATCATTATACATGAAGAAATAACCAATTTCATCGTTTGGTTTATGTTTTACACGCGTTTTAAATTTTATTGCCGAAATCGCTTTTTCTCGCCGAGATAAGCACGTTTTCTGAAATGCCGCTCTCCCGTCACTCTGGTTAAAGTGTTATGAAAAAAAAGGCTGTTGAGGGGCTAGGGAGTATCGAGTTGATCATTATACATGAAGAAATAACCAATTTCATCGTTTGGTTTATGTTTTACACGCGTTTTAAATTTTATTGCCGAAATCGCTTTTTCTCGCCGAGATAAGCACGTTTTCTGAAATGCCGCTCTCCCGTCACTCTGGTTAAAGTGTTATGAAAAAAAAGGCTGTTGGGGGCTAGGGAGTATCGAGTTGATCATTATACATGAAGAAATAACCAATTTCATCGTTTGGTTTATGTTTTACACGCGTTTTAAATTTTATTGCCGAAATCGCTTTTTCTCGCCGAGATAAGCACGTTTTCTGAAATGCCGCTCTCCCGTCACTCTGGTTAAAGTGTTATGAAAAAAAAGGCTGTTGGGGGCTAGGGAGTATCGAGTTGATCATTATACATGAAGAAATAACCAATTTCATCGTTTGGTTTATGTTTTACACGCGTTTTAAATTTTATTGCCGAAATCGCTTTTTCTCGCCGAGATAAGCACGTTTTCTGAAATGCCGCTCTCCCGTCACTCTGGTTAAAGTGTTATGAAAAAAAAGGCTGTTGAGGGGCTAGGGAGTATCGAGTTGATCATTATACATGAAGAAATAACCAATTTCATCGTTTGGTTTATGTTTTACACGCGTTTTAAATTTTATTGCCGAAATCGCTTTTTCTCGCCGAGATAAGCACGTTTTCTGAAATGCCGCTCTCCCGTCACTCTGGTTAAAGTGTTATGAAAAAAAAGGCTGTTGGGGGCTAGGGAGTATCGAGTTGATCATTATACATGAAGAAATAACCAATTTCATCGTTTGGTTTATGTTTTACACGCGTTTTAAATTTTATTGCCGAAATCGCTTTTTCTCGCCGAGATAAGCACGTTTTCTGAAATGCCGCTCTCCCGTCACTCTGGTTAAAGTGTTATGAAAAAAAAGGCTGTTGGGGGCTAGGGAGTATCGAGTTGATCATTATACATGAAGAAATAACCAATTTCATCGTTTGGTTTATGTTTTACACGATGCTGAGCTCCAGCTGGAAGTGTAAAAAGAACCGGGCGACCCGGTAAAATTGCTTAGCCGGGGCTCTGGAAGCCTAACACGGCGTGATCTTGTCCAAAAAGCCGCTGCTGAGCTCCAGCTGGAAGTGTAAAAAGAACCGGGCTGGTTAAAAAAAAGAACCGGGCGACCCGGTAAAATTGCTTAGCCGGGGCTCTGGAAGCCTAACACGGCGTGATCTTGTCCAAAAAGCCGCTGCTGAGCTCCAGCTGGAAGTGTAAAAAGAACCGGGCTGGTTAAAAAAAAGAACCGGGCGGCCCGGTAAAATTGCTTAGCCGGGGCTCTGGAAGCCTAACCCGGCGTGATACTGTGCAAAAAGCCGCTGCTGAGCTCCAGCTGGAAGTGTAAAAAAAACCGGGCTGGTTAAAAAAAAGAACCGGGCGACCCTGTAAAATTGCTTAGCCGGGGCTCTGGAAGCCTAACACGGCGTGATCTTGTCCAAAAACCCGCTGCTGAGCTCCAGCTGGAAGTGTAAAAAGAACCGGGCTGGTTAAAAAAAAGAACCGGGCGGGCCGGTAAAATTGCTTAGCCGGGGCTCTGGAAGCCTAACACGGCGTGATCTTGTCCAAAAAGCCGCTCGTGAGCTCCAGCTGGAAGTGTAAAAAGAACCGGGCTGGTTCAAAAAAAGAACCGGGCGGCCCGGTAGAATTGCTTAGCCGAGGTCCTGGAAGCCTAACCCGGCGTGATCTTGCGCAAAAAGCCGCTGCTGAGCTCCAGCTGGAAGTGTAAAAAGAACCGGGCTGGTTCAAAAAAAGAACCGGGCGGCCCGGTAAAATTGCTTAGCCGGGGTCCTGGAAGCCTAACACGGCGTGATCTTGCCCGAAAGTCGGCCTCTATACTTCCATATTAGGTACCAGGCGCTCAGAGCCAACTTGGCAAAAATTTTCTAAGTGCCCACGGCTCTGCGGGGATTGTGCGTCCGACCCGCGCCGGTTCTCCAGCCGGCCTAAAATAACGCAAAACCAGCCTCTCCCCCTGGAGCTCACAGCCAAAGGCGAAACTTTTCTAAGTGCCTACGGCTCTGCGGGCTTTTGAGTCCGCCCCGCGCCGGTTCGTCGGTCGGCCTCAAAAAGCGAAAAATCAGCCTCTCTCCCTGGAGCTCGACTCGAGTTGATCATTATACATGAAGAAATGACCAATTTCATCGTTTGGTTTATGTTTTACACGCGTTTTAAATTTTATTGCCGAAATCGCTTTTTCTCGCCGAGATAAGCACGTTTTCTGAAATGCCGCTCTCCCGTCACTCTGGTTAAAGTGTTATGAAAAAAAAGGCTGTTGGGGGCTAGGGAGTATCGAGTTGATCATTATACATGAAGAAATAACCAATTTCATCGTTTGGTTTATGTTTTACACGCGTTTTAAATTTTATTGCCGAAATCGCTTTTTCTCGCCGAGATAAGCACGTTTTCTGAAATGCCGCTCTCCCGTCAGTCTGGTTAAAGTGTTATGAAAAAAAAGGCTGTTGGGGGCTAGGGAGTATCGAGTTGATCATTATACATGAAGAAATAACCAATTTCATCGTTTGGTTTATGTTTTACACGCGTTTTAAATTTTATTGCCGAAATCGCTTTTTCTCGCCGAGATAAGCACGTTTTCTGAAATGCCGCTCTCCCGTCACTCTGGTTAAAGTGTTGTGAAAAAAAAGGCTGTTGGGGGCTAGGGAGTATCGAGTTGATCATTATACATGAAGAAATAACCAATTTCATCGTTTGGTTTATGTTTTACACGCGTTTTAAATTTTATTGCCGAAATCGCTTTTTCTCGCCGAGATAAGCACGTTTTCTGAAATGCCGCTCTCCCGTCACTCTGGTTAAAGTGTTATGAAAAAAAAGGCTGTTGGGGGCTAGGGAGTATCGAGTTGATCATTATACATGAAGAAATAACCAATTTCATCGTTTGGTTTATGTTTTACACGCGTTTTAAATTTTATTGCCGAAATCGCTTTTTCTCGCCGAGATAAGCACGTTTTCTGAAATGCCGCTCTCCCGTCACTCTGGTTAAAGTGTTATGAAAAAAAAGGCTGTTGGGGGTTAGGGAGTATCGAGTTGATCATTATACATGAAGAAATAACCAATTTCATCGTTTGGTTTATGTTTTACACGCGTTTTAAATTTTATTGCCGAAATCGCTTTTTCTCGCCGAGATAAGCACGTTTTCTGAAATGCCGCTCTCCCGTCACTCTGGTTAAAGTGTTATGAAAAAAAAGGCTGTTGGGGGCTAGGGAGTATCGAGTCGATCATTATACATGAAGAAATAACCAATTTCATCGTTTGGTTTATGTTTTACACGCGTTTTAAATTTTATTGCCGAAATCGCTTTTTCTCGCCGAGATAAGCACGTTTTCTGAAATGCCGCTCTCCCGTCACTCTGGTTAAAGTGTTATGAAAAAAAAGGCTGTTGGGGGCTAGGGAGTATCGAGTTGATCATTATACATGAAGAAATAACCAATTTCATCGTTTGGTTTATGTTTTACACGCGTTTTAAATTTTATTGCCGAAATCGCTTTTTCTCGCCGAGATAAGCACGTTTTCTGAAATGCCGCTCTCCCGTCACTCTGGTTAAAGTGTTATGAAAAAAAAGGCTGTTGGGGGCTAGGGAGTATCGAGTTGATCATTATACATGAAGAAATAACCAATTTCATCGTTTGGTTTATGTTTTACACGCGTTTTAAATTTTATTGCCGAAATCGCTTTTTCTCGCCGAGATAAGCACGTTTTCTGAAATGCCGCTCTCCCGTCACTCTGGTTAAAGTGTTATGAAAAAAAAGGCTGTTGGGGGCTAGGGAGTATCGAGTTGATCATTATACATGAAGAAATAACCAATTTCATCGTTTGGTTTATGTTTTACACGCGTTTTAAATTTTTTTGCCGAAATCGCTTTTTCTCGCCGAGATAAGCACGTTTTCTGAAATGCCGCTCTCCCGTCACTCTGGTTAAAGTGTTATGAAAAAAAAGGCTGTTGGGGGCTAGGGAGTATCGAGTTGATCATTATACATGAAGAAATAACCAATTTCATCGTTTGGTTTATGTTTTACACGCGTTTTAAATTTTATTGCCGAAATCGCTTTTTCTCGCCGAGATAAGCACGTTTTCTGAAATGCCGCTCTCCCGTCACTCTGGTTAAAGTGTTATGAAAAAAAAGGCTGTTGGGGGCTAGGGAGTATCGAGTTGATCATTATACATGAAGAAATAACCAATTTCATCGTTTGGTTTATGTTTTACACGCGTTTTAAATTTTATTGCCGAAATCGCTTTTTCTCGCCGAGATAAGCACGTTTTCTGAAATGCCGCTCTCCCGTCACTCTGGTTAAAGTGTTATGAAAAAAAAGGCTGTTGGGGGCTAGGGAGTATCGAGTTGATCATTATACATGAAGAAATAACCAATTTCATCGTTTGGTTTATGTTTTACACGCGTTTTAAATTTTATTGCCGAAATCGCTTTTTCTCGCCGAGATAAGCACGTTTTCTGAAATGCCGCTCTCCCGTCACTCTGGTTAAAGTGTTATGAAAAAAAAGGCTGTTGGGGGCTAGGGAGTATCGAGTTGATCATTATACATGAAGAAATAACCAATTTCATCGTTTGGTTTATGTTTTACACGCGTTTTAAATTTTATTGCCGAAATCGCTTTTTCTCGCCGAGATAAGCACGTTTTCTGAAATGCCGCTCTCCCGTCACTCTGGTTAAAGTGTTGTGAAAAAAAAGGCTGTTGGGGGCTAGGGAGTATCGAGTTGATCATTATACATGAAGAAATAACCAATTTCATCGTTTGGTTTATGTTTTACACGCGTTTTAAATTTTATTGCCGAAATCGCTTTTTCTCGCCGAGATAAGCACGTTTTCTGAAATGCCGCTCTCCCGTCACTCTGGTTAAAGTGTTATGAAAAAAAAGGCTGTTGGGGGCTAGGGAGTATCGAGTTGATCATTATACATGAAGAAATAACCAATTTCATCGTTTGGTTTATGTTTTACACGCGTTTTAAATTTTATTGCCGAAATCGCTTTTTCTCGCCGAGATAAGCACGTTTTCTGAAATGCCGCTCTCCCGTCACTCTGGTTAAAGTGTTATGAAAAAAAAGGCTGTTGGGGGCTAGGGAGTATCGAGTTGATCATTATACATGAAGAAATAACCAATTTCATCGTTTGGTTTATGTTTTACACGCGTTTTAAATTTTATTGCCGAAATCGCTTTTTCTCGCCGAGATAAGCACGTTTTCTGAAATGCCGCTCTCCCGTCACTCTGGTTAAAGTGTTATGAAAAAAAAGGCTGTTGGGGGCTAGGGAGTATCGAGTTGATCATTATACATGAAGAAATAACCAATTTCATCGTTTGGTTTATGTTTTACACGCGTTTTAAATTTTATTGCCGAAATCGCTTTTTCTCGCCGAGATAAGCACGTTTTCTGAAATGCCGCTCTCCCGTCACTCTGGTTAAAGTGTTATGAAAAAAAAGGCTGTTGGGGGCTAGGGAGTATCGAGTTGATCATTATACAAGAAGAAATAACCAATTTCATCGTTTGGTTTATGTTTTACACGCGTTTTAAATTTTATTGCCGAAATCGCTTTTTCTCGCCGAGATAAGCACGTTTTCTGAAATGCCGCTCTCCCGTCACTCTGGTTAAAGTGTTATGAAAAAAAAGGCTGTTGGGGGCTAGGGAGTATCGAGTTGATCATTATACATGAAGAAATAACCAATTTCATCGTTTGGTTTATGTTTTACACGCGTTTTAAATTTTATTGCCGAAATCGCTTTTTCTCGCCGAGATAAGCACGTTTTCTGAAATGCCGCTCTCCCGTCACTCTGGTTAAAGTGTTATGAAAAAAAAGGCTGTTGGGGGCTAGGGAGTATCGAGTTGATCATTATACATGAAGAAATAACCAATTTCATCGTTTGGTTTATGTTTTACACGCGTTTTAAATTTTATTGCCGAAATCGCTTTTTCTCGCCGAGATAAGCACGTTTTCTGAAATGCCGCTCTCCCGTCACTCTGGTTAAAGTGTTATGAAAAAAAAGGCTGTTGGGGGCTAGGGAGTATCGAGTTGATCATTATACATGAAGAAATAACCAATTTCATCGTTTGGTTTATGTTTTACACGCGTTTTAAATTTTATTGCCGAAATCGCTTTTTCTCGCCGAGATAAGCACGTTTTCTGAAATGCCGCTCTCCCGTCACTCTGGTTAAAGTGTTATGAAAAAAAAGGCTGTTGGGGGCTAGGGAGTATCGAGTTGATCATTATACATGAAGAAATAACCAATTTCATCGTTTGGTTTATGTTTTACACGCGTTTTAAATTTTATTGCCGAAATCGCTTTTTCTGGCCGAGATAAGCACGTTTTCTGAAATGCCGCTCTCCCGTCACTCTGGTTAAAGTGTTATGAAAAAAAAGGCTGTTGGGGGCTAGGGAGTATCGAGTTGATCATTATACATGAAGAAATAACCAATTTCATCGTTTGGTTTATGTTTTACACGCGTTTTAAATTTTATTGCCGAAATCGCTTTTTCTCGCCGAGATAAGCACGTTTTCTGAAATGCCGCTCTCCCGTCACTCTGGTTAAAGTGTTATGAAAAAAAAGGCTGTTGGGGGCTAGGGAGTATCGAGTTGATCATTATACATGAAGAAATAACCAATTTCATCGTTTGGTTTATGTTTTACACGCGTTTTAAATTTTATTGCCGAAATCGCTTTTTCTCGCCGAGATAAGCACGTTTTCTGAAATGCCGCTCTCCCGTCACTCTGGTTAAAGTGTTATGAAAAAAAAGGCTGTTGGGGGCTAGGGAGTATCGAGTTGATCATTATACATGAAGAAATAACCAATTTCATCGTTTGGTTTATGTTTTACACGCGTTTTAAATTTTATTGCCGAAATCGCTTTTTCTCGCCGAGATAAGCACGTTTTCTGAAATGCCGCTCTCCCGTCACTCTGGTTAAAGTGTTATGAAAAAAAAGGCTGTTGAGGGGCTAGGGAGTATCGAGTTGATCATTATACATGAAGAAATAACCAATTTCATCGTTTGGTTTATGTTTTACACGCGTTTTAAATTTTATTGCCGAAATCGCTTTTTCTCGCCGAGATAAGCACGTTTTCTGAAATGCCGCTCTCCCGTCACTCTGGTTAAAGTGTTATGAAAAAAAAGGCTGTTGGGGGCTAGGGAGTATCGAGTTGATCATTATACATGAAGAAATAACCAATTTCATCGTTTGGTTTATGTTTTACACGCGTTTTAAATTTTATTGCCGAAATCGCTTTTTCTCGCCGAGATAAGCACGTTTTCTGAAATGCCGCTCTCCCGTCACTCTGGTTAAAGTGTTATGAAAAAAAAGGCTGTTGGGGGCTAGGGAGTATCGAGTTGATCATTATACATGAAGAAATAACCAATTTCATCGTTTGGTTTATGTTTTACACGCGTTTTAAATTTTATTGCCGAAATCGCTTTTTCTCGCCGAGATAAGCACGTTTTCTGAAATGCCGCTCTCCCGTCACTCTGGTTAAAGTGTTATGAAAAAAAAGGCTGTTGAGGGGCTAGGGAGTATCGAGTTGATCATTATACATGAAGAAATAACCAATTTCATCGTTTGGTTTATGTTTTACACGCGTTTTAAATTTTATTGCCGAAATCGCTTTTTCTCGCCGAGATAAGCACGTTTTCTGAAATGCCGCTCTCCCGTCACTCTGGTTAAAGTGTTATGAAAAAAAAGGCTGTTGGGGGCTAGGGAGTATCGAGTTGATCATTATACATGAAGAAATAACCAATTTCATCGTTTGGTTTATGTTTTACACGCGTTTTAAATTTTATTGCCGAAATCGCTTTTTCTCGCCGAGATAAGCACGTTTTCTGAAATGCCGCTCTCCCGTCACTCTGGTTAAAGTGTTATGAAAAAAAAGGCTGTTGGGGGCTAGGGAGTATCGAGTTGATCATTATACATGAAGAAATAACCAATTTCATCGTTTGGTTTATGTTTTACACGATGCTGAGCTCCAGCTGGAAGTGTAAAAAGAACCGGGCGACCCGGTAAAATTGCTTAGCCGGGGCTCTGGAAGCCTAACACGGCGTGATCTTGTCCAAAAAGCCGCTGCTGAGCTCCAGCTGGAAGTGTAAAAAGAACCGGGCTGGTTAAAAAAAAGAACCGGGCGACCCGGTAAAATTGCTTAGCCGGGGCTCTGGAAGCCTAACACGGCGTGATCTTGTCCAAAAAGCCGCTGCTGAGCTCCAGCTGGAAGTGTAAAAAGAACCGGGCTGGTTAAAAAAAAGAACCGGGCGGCCCGGTAAAATTGCTTAGCCGGGGCTCTGGAAGCCTAACCCGGCGTGATACTGTGCAAAAAGCCGCTGCTGAGCTCCAGCTGGAAGTGTAAAAAAAACCGGGCTGGTTAAAAAAAAGAACCGGGCGACCCTGTAAAATTGCTTAGCCGGGGCTCTGGAAGCCTAACACGGCGTGATCTTGTCCAAAAACCCGCTGCTGAGCTCCAGCTGGAAGTGTAAAAAGAACCGGGCTGGTTAAAAAAAAGAACCGGGCGGGCCGGTAAAATTGCTTAGCCGGGGCTCTGGAAGCCTAACACGGCGTGATCTTGTCCAAAAAGCCGCTCGTGAGCTCCAGCTGGAAGTGTAAAAAGAACCGGGCTGGTTCAAAAAAAGAACCGGGCGGCCCGGTAGAATTGCTTAGCCGAGGTCCTGGAAGCCTAACCCGGCGTGATCTTGCGCAAAAAGCCGCTGCTGAGCTCCAGCTGGAAGTGTAAAAAGAACCGGGCTGGTTCAAAAAAAGAACCGGGCGGCCCGGTAAAATTGCTTAGCCGGGGTCCTGGAAGCCTAACACGGCGTGATCTTGCCCGAAAGTCGGCCTCTATACTTCCATATTAGGTACCAGGCGCTCAGAGCCAACTTGGCAAAAATTTTCTAAGTGCCCACGGCTCTGCGGGGATTGTGCGTCCGACCCGCGCCGGTTCTCCAGCCGGCCTAAAATAACGCAAAACCAGCCTCTCCCCCTGGAGCTCACAGCCAAAGGCGAAACTTTTCTAAGTGCCTACGGCTCTGCGGGCTTTTGAGTCCGCCCCGCGCCGGTTCGTCGGTCGGCCTCAAAAAGCGAAAAATCAGCCTCTCTCCCTGGAGCTCGACTCGAGTTGATCATTATACATGAAGAAATGACCAATTTCATCGTTTGGTTTATGTTTTACACGCGTTTTAAATTTTATTGCCGAAATCGCTTTTTCTCGCCGAGATAAGCACGTTTTCTGAAATGCCGCTCTCCCGTCACTCTGGTTAAAGTGTTATGAAAAAAAAGGCTGTTGGGGGCTAGGGAGTATCGAGTTGATCATTATACATGAAGAAATAACCAATTTCATCGTTTGGTTTATGTTTTACACGCGTTTTAAATTTTATTGCCGAAATCGCTTTTTCTCGCCGAGATAAGCACGTTTTCTGAAATGCCGCTCTCCCGTCACTCTGGTTAAAGTGTTATGAAAAAAAAGGCTGTTGGGGGCTAGGGAGTATCGAGTTGATCATTATACATGAAGAAATAACCAATTTCATCGTTTGGTTTATGTTTTACACGCGTTTTAAATTTTATTGCCGAAATCGCTTTTTCTCGCCGAGATAAGCACGTTTTCTGAAATGCCGCTCTCCCGTCACTCTGGTTAAAGTGTTATGAAAAAAAAGGCTGTTGGGGGCTAGGGAGTATCGAGTTGATCATTATACATGAAGAAATAACCAATTTCATCGTTTGGTTTATGTTTTACACGCGTTTTAAATTTTATTGCCGAAATCGCTTTTTCTCGCCGAGATAAGCACGTTTTCTGAAATGCCGCTCTCCCGTCACTCTGGTTAAAGTGTTATGAAAAAAAAGGCTGTTGGGGGCTAGGGAGTATCGAGTTGATCATTATACATGAAGAAATAACCAATTTCATCGTTTGGTTTATGTTTTACACGCGTTTTAAATTTTATTGCCGAAATCGCTTTTTCTCGCCGAGATAAGCACGTTTTCTGAAATGCCGCTCTCCCGTCACTCTGGTTAAAGTGTTATGAAAAAAAAGGCTGTTGGGGGCTAGGGAGTATCGAGTTGATCATTATACATGAAGAAATAACCAATTTCATCGTTTGGTTTATGTTTTACACGCGTTTTAAATTTTATTGCCGAAATCGCTTTTTCTCGCCGAGATAAGCACGTTTTCTGAAATGCCGCTCTCCCGTCACTCTGGTTAAAGTGTTATGAAAAAAAAGGCTGTTTGGGGGCTAGGGAGTATCGAGTTGATCATTATACATGAAGAAATAACCAATTTCATCGTTTGGTTTATGTTTTACACGCGTTTTAAATTTTATTGCCGAAATCGCTTTTTCTCGCCGAGATAAGCACGTTTTCTGAAATGCCGCTCTCCCGTCACTCTGGTTAAAGTGTTATGAAAAAAAAGGCTGTTGGGGGCTAGGGAGTATCGAGTTGATCATTATACATGAAGAAATAACCAATTTCATCGTTTGGTTTATGTTTTACACGCGTTTTAAATTTTATTGCCGAAATCGCTTTTTCTCGCCGAGATAAGCACGTTTTCTGAAATGCCGCTCTCCCGTCACTCTGGTTAAAGTGTTATGAAAAAAAAGGCTGTTGGGGGCTAGGGAGTATCGAGTTGATCATTATACATGAAGAAATAACCAATTTCATCGTTTGGTTTATGTTTTACACGCGTTTTAAATTTTATTGCCGAAATCGCTTTTTCTCGCCGAGATAAGCACGTTTTCTGAAATGCCGCTCTCCCGTCACTCTGGTTAAAGTGTTATGAAAAAAAAGGCTGTTGGGGGCTAGGGAGTATCGAGTTGATCATTATACATGAAGAAATAACCAATTTCATCGTTTGGTTTATGTTTTACACGCGTTTTAAATTTTATTGCCGAAATCGCTTTTTCTCGCCGAGATAAGCACGTTTTCTGAAATGCCGCTCTCCCGTCACTCTGGTTAAAGTGTTATGAAAAAAAAGGCTGTTGGGGGCTAGGGAGTATCGAGTTGATCATTATACATGAAGAAATAACCAATTTCATCGTTTGGTTTATGTTTTACACGCGTTTTAAATTTTATTGCCGAAATCGCTTTTTCTCGCCGAGATAAGCACGTTTTCTGAAATGCCGCTCTCCCGTCACTCTGGTTAAAGTGTTATGAAAAAAAAGGCTGTTGGGGGCTAGGGAGTATCGAGTTGATCATTATACATGAAGAAATAACCAATTTCATCGTTTGGTTTATGTTTTACACGATGCTGAGCTCCAGCTGGAAGTGTAAAAAGAACCGGGCGACCCGGTAAAATTGCTTAGCCGGGGCTCTGGAAGCCTAACACGGCGTGATCTTGTCCAAAAAGCCGCTGCTGAGCTCCAGCTGGAAGTGTAAAAAGAACCGGGCTGGTTAAAAAAAAGAACCGGGCGACCCGGTAAAATTGCTTAGCCGGGGCTCTGGAAGCCTAACACGGCGTGATCTTGTCCAAAAAGCCGCTGCTGAGCTCCAGCTGGAAGTGTAAAAAGAACCGGGCTGGTTAAAAAAAAGAACCGGGCGGCCCGGTAAAATTGCTTAGCCGGGGCTCTGGAAGCCTAACCCGGCGTGATACTGTGCAAAAAGCCGCTGCTGAGCTCCAGCTGGAAGTGTAAAAAAAACCGGGCTGGTTAAAAAAAAGAACCGGGCGACCCTGTAAAATTGCTTAGCCGGGGCTCTGGAAGCCTAACACGGCGTGATCTTGTCCAAAAACCCGCTGCTGAGCTCCAGCTGGAAGTGTAAAAAGAACCGGGCTGGTTAAAAAAAAGAACCGGGCGGGCCGGTAAAATTGCTTAGCCGGGGCTCTGGAAGCCTAACACGGCGTGATCTTGTCCAAAAAGCCGCTCGTGAGCTCCAGCTGGAAGTGTAAAAAGAACCGGGCTGGTTCAAAAAAAGAACCGGGCGGCCCGGTAGAATTGCTTAGCCGAGGTCCTGGAAGCCTAACCCGGCGTGATCTTGCGCAAAAAGCCGCTGCTGAGCTCCAGCTGGAAGTGTAAAAAGAACCGGGCTGGTTCAAAAAAAGAACCGGGCGGCCCGGTAAAATTGCTTAGCCGGGGTCCTGGAAGCCTAACACGGCGTGATCTTGCCCGAAAGTCGGCCTCTATACTTCCATATTAGGTACCAGGCGCTCAGAGCCAACTTGGCAAAAATGTTCTAAGTGCCCACGGCTCTGCGGGGATTGTGCGTCCGACCCGCGCCGGTTCTCCAGCCGGCCTAAAATAACGCAAAACCAGCCTCTCCCCCTGGAGCTCACAGCCAAAGGCGAAACTTTTCTAAGTGCCTACGGCTCTGCGGGCTTTTGAGTCCGCCCCGCGCCGGTTCGTCGGTCGGCCTCAAAAAGCGAAAAATCAGCCTCTCTCCCTGGAGCTCGACTCGAGTTGATCATTATACATGAAGAAATGACCAATTTCATCGTTTGGTTTATGTTTTACACGCGTTTTAAATTTTATTGCCGAAATCGCTTTTTCTCGCCGAGATAAGCACGTTTTCTGAAATGCCGCTCTCCCGTCACTCTGGTTAAAGTGTTATGAAAAAAAAGGCTGTTGGGGGCTAGGGAGTATCGAGTTGATCATTATACATGAAGAAATAACCAATTTCATCGTTTGGTTTATGTTTTACACGCGTTTTAAATTTTATTGCCGAAATCGCTTTTTCTCGCCGAGATAAGCACGTTTTCTGAAATGCCGCTCTCCCGTCACTCTGGTTAAAGTGTTATGAAAAAAAAGGCTGTTGGGGGCTAGGGAGTATCGAGTTGATCATTATACATGAAGAAATAACCAATTTCATCGTTTGGTTTATGTTTTACACGCGTTTTAAATTTTATTGCCGAAATCGCTTTTTCTCGCCGAGATAAGCACGTTTTCTGAAATGCCGCTCTCCCGTCACTCTGGTTAAAGTGTTATGAAAAAAAAGGCTGTTTGGGGGCTAGGGAGTATCGAGTTGATCATTATACATGAAGAAATAACCAATTTCATCGTTTGGTTTATGTTTTACACGCGTTTTAAATTTTATTGCCGAAATCGCTTTTTCTCGCCGAGATAAGCACGTTTTCTGAAATGCCGCTCTCCCGTCACTCTGGTTAAAGTGTTATGAAAAAAAAGGCTGTTGGGGGCTAGGGAGTATCGAGTTGATCATTATACATGAAGAAATAACCAATTTCATCGTTTGGTTTATGTTTTACACGCGTTTTAAATTTTATTGCCGAAATCGCTTTTTCTCGCCGAGATAAGCACGTTTTCTGAAATGCCGCTCTCCCGTCACTCTGGTTAAAGTGTTATGAAAAAAAAAGGCTGTTGGGGGCTAGGGAGTATCGAGTTGATCATTATACATGAAGAAATAACCAATTTCATCGTTTGGTTTATGTTTTACACGCGTTTTAAATTTTATTGCCGAAATCGCTTTTTCTCGCCGAGATAAGCACGTTTTCTGAAATGCCGCTCTCCCGTCACTCTGGTTAAAGTGTTATGAAAAAAAAGGCTGTTGGGGGCTAGGGAGTATCGAGTTGATCATTATACATGAAGAAATAACCAATTTCATCGTTTGGTTTATGTTTTACACGCGTTTTAAATTTTATTGCCGAAATCGCTTTTTCTCGCCGAGATAAGCACGTTTTCTGAAATGCCGCTCTCCCGTCACTCTGGTTAAAGTGTTATGAAAAAAAAGGCTGTTGAGGGGCTAGGGAGTATCGAGTTGATCATTATACATGAAGAAATAACCAATTTCATCGTTTGGTTTATGTTTTACACGCGTTTTAAATTTTATTGCCGAAATCGCTTTTTCTCGCCGAGATAAGCACGTTTTCTGAAATGCCGCTCTCCCGTCACTCTGGTTAAAGTGTTATGAAAAAAAAGGCTGTTGGGGGCTAGGGAGTATCGAGTTGATCATTATACATGAAGAAATAACCAATTTCATCGTTTGGTTTATGTTTTACACGCGTTTTAAATTTTATTGCCGAAATCGCTTTTTCTCGCCGAGATAAGCACGTTTTCTGAAATGCCGCTCTCCCGTCACTCTGGTTAAAGTGTTATGAAAAAAAAGGCTGTTGGGGGCTAGGGAGTATCGAGTTGATCATTATACATGAAGAAATAACCAATTTCATCGTTTGGTTTATGTTTTACACGCGTTTTAAATTTTATTGCCGAAATCGCTTTTTCTCGCCGAGATAAGCACGTTTTCTGAAATGCCGCTCTCCCGTCACTCTGGTTAAAGTGTTATGAAAAAAAAGGCTGTTGAGGGGCTAGGGAGTATCGAGTTGATCATTATACATGAAGAAATAACCAATTTCATCGTTTGGTTTATGTTTTACACGCGTTTTAAATTTTATTGCCGAAATCGCTTTTTCTCGCCGAGATAAGCACGTTTTCTGAAATGCCGCTCTCCCGTCACTCTGGTTAAAGTGTTATGAAAAAAAAGGCTGTTGGGGGCTAGGGAGTATCGAGTTGATCATTATACATGAAGAAATAACCAATTTCATCGTTTGGTTTATGTTTTACACGCGTTTTAAATTTTATTGCCGAAATCGCTTTTTCTCGCCGAGATAAGCACGTTTTCTGAAATGCCGCTCTCCCGTCACTCTGGTTAAAGTGTTATGAAAAAAAAGGCTGTTGGGGGCTAGGGAGTATCGAGTTGATCATTATACATGAAGAAATAACCAATTTCATCGTTTGGTTTATGTTTTACACGATGCTGAGCTCCAGCTGGAAGTGTAAAAAGAACCGGGCGACCCGGTAAAATTGCTTAGCCGGGGCTCTGGAAGCCTAACACGGCGTGATCTTGTCCAAAAAGCCGCTGCTGAGCTCCAGCTGGAAGTGTAAAAAGAACCGGGCTGGTTAAAAAAAAGAACCGGGCGACCCGGTAAAATTGCTTAGCCGGGGCTCTGGAAGCCTAACACGGCGTGATCTTGTCCAAAAAGCCGCTGCTGAGCTCCAGCTGGAAGTGTAAAAAGAACCGGGCTGGTTAAAAAAAAGAACCGGGCGGCCCGGTAAAATTGCTTAGCCGGGGCTCTGGAAGCCTAACCCGGCGTGATACTGTGCAAAAAGCCGCTGCTGAGCTCCAGCTGGAAGTGTAAAAAAAACCGGGCTGGTTAAAAAAAAGAACCGGGCGACCCTGTAAAATTGCTTAGCCGGGGCTCTGGAAGCCTAACACGGCGTGATCTTGTCCAAAAACCCGCTGCTGAGCTCCAGCTGGAAGTGTAAAAAGAACCGGGCTGGTTAAAAAAAAGAACCGGGCGGGCCGGTAAAATTGCTTAGCCGGGGCTCTGGAAGCCTAACACGGCGTGATCTTGTCCAAAAAGCCGCTCGTGAGCTCCAGCTGGAAGTGTAAAAAGAACCGGGCTGGTTCAAAAAAAGAACCGGGCGGCCCGGTAGAATTGCTTAGCCGAGGTCCTGGAAGCCTAACCCGGCGTGATCTTGCGCAAAAAGCCGCTGCTGAGCTCCAGCTGGAAGTGTAAAAAGAACCGGGCTGGTTCAAAAAAAGAACCGGGCGGCCCGGTAAAATTGCTTAGCCGGGGTCCTGGAAGCCTAACACGGCGTGATCTTGCCCGAAAGTCGGCCTCTATACTTCCATATTAGGTACCAGGCGCTCAGAGCCAACTTGGCAAAAATTTTCTAAGTGCCCACGGCTCTGCGGGGATTGTGCGTCCGACCCGCGCCGGTTCTCCAGCCGGCCTAAAATAACGCAAAACCAGCCTCTCCCCCTGGAGCTCACAGCCAAAGGCGAAACTTTTATAAGTGCCTACGGCTCTGCGGGCTTTTGAGTCCGCCCCGCGCCGGTTCGTCGGTCGGCCTCAAAAAGCGAAAAATCAGCCTCTCTCCCTGGAGCTCGACTCGAGTTGATCATTATACATGAAGAAATGACCAATTTCATCGTTTGGTTTATGTTTTACACGCGTTTTAAATTTTATTGCCGAAATCGCTTTTTCTCGCCGAGATAAGCACGTTTTCTGAAATGCCGCTCTCCCGTCACTCTGGTTAAAGTGTTATGAAAAAAAAGGCTGTTGGGGGCTAGGGAGTATCGAGTTGATCATTATACATGAAGAAATAACCAATTTCATCGTTTGGTTTATGTTTTACACGCGTTTTAAATTTTATTGCCGAAATCGCTTTTTCTCGCCGAGATAAGCACGTTTTCTGAAATGCCGCTCTCCCGTCACTCTGGTTAAAGTGTTATGAAAAAAAAGGCTGTTGGGGGCTAGGGAGTATCGAGTTGATCATTATACATGAAGAAATAACCAATTTCATCGTTTGGTTTATGTTTTACACGCGTTTTAAATTTTATTGCCGAAATCGCTTTTTCTCGCCGAGATAAGCACGTTTTCTGAAATGCCGCTCTCCCGTCACTCTGGTTAAAGTGTTATGAAAAAAAAGGCTGTTGGGGGCTAGGGAGTATCGAGTTGATCATTATACATGAAGAAATAACCAATTTCATCGTTTGGTTTATGTTTTACACGCGTTTTAAATTTTATTGCCGAAATCGCTTTTTCTCGCCGAGATAAGCACGTTTTCTGAAATGCCGCTCTCCCGTCACTCTGGTTAAAGTGTTATGAAAAAAAAGGCTGTTGGGGGCTAGGGAGTATCGAGTTGATCATTATACATGAAGAAATAACCAATTTCATCGTTTGGTTTATGTTTTACACGCGTTTTAAATTTTATTGCCGAAATCGCTTTTTCTCGCCGAGATAAGCACGTTTTCTGAAATGCCGCTCTCCCGTCACTCTGGTTAAAGTGTTATGAAAAAAAAGGCTGTTGGGGGCTAGGGAGTATCGAGTTGATCATTATACATGAAGAAATAACCAATTTCATCGTTTGGTTTATGTTTTACACGCGTTTTAAATTTTATTGCCGAAATCGCTTTTTCTCGCCGAGATAAGCACGTTTTCTGAAATGCCGCTCTCCCGTCACTCTGGTTAAAGTGTTATGAAAAAAAAGGCTGTTTGGGGGCTAGGGAGTATCGAGTTGATCATTATACATGAAGAAATAACCAATTTCATCGTTTGGTTTATGTTTTACACGCGTTTTAAATTTTATTGCCGAAATCGCTTTTTCTCGCCGAGATAAGCACGTTTTCTGAAATGCCGCTCTCCCGTCACTCTGGTTAAAGTGTTATGAAAAAAAAGGCTGTTGGGGGCTAGGGAGTATCGAGTTGATCATTATACATGAAGAAATAACCAATTTCATCGTTTGGTTTATGTTTTACACGCGTTTTAAATTTTATTGCCGAAATCGCTTTTTCTCGCCGAGATAAGCACGTTTTCTGAAATGCCGCTCTCCCGTCACTCTGGTTAAAGTGTTATGAAAAAAAAGGCTGTTGGGGGCTAGGGAGTATCGAGTTGATCATTATACATGAAGAAATAACCAATTTCATCGTTTGGTTTATGTTTTACACGCGTTTTAAATTTTATTGCCGAAATCGCTTTTTCTCGCCGAGATAAGCAGGTTTTCTGAAATGCCGCTCTCCCGTCACTCTGGTTAAAGTGTTATGAAAAAAAAGGCTGTTGGGGGCTAGGGAGTATCGAGTTGATCATTATACATGAAGAAATAACCAATTTCATCGTTTGGTTTATGTTTTACACGCGTTTTAAATTTTATTGCCGAAATCGCTTTTTCTCGCCGAGATAAGCACGTTTTCTGAAATGCCGCTCTCCCGTCACTCTGGTTAAAGTGTTATGAAAAAAAAGGCTGTTGGGGGCTAGGGAGTATCGAGTTGATCATTATACATGAAGAAATAACCAATTTCATCGTTTGGTTTATGTTTTACACGCGTTTTAAATTTTATTGCCGAAATCGCTTTTTCTCGCCGAGATAAGCACGTTTTCTGAAATGCCGCTCTCCCGTCACTCTGGTTAAAGTGTTATGAAAAAAAAGGCTGTTGGGGGCTAGGGAGTATCGAGTTGATCATTATACATGAAGAAATAACCAATTTCATCGTTTGGTTTATGTTTTACACGCGTTTTAAATTTTATTGCCGAAATCGCTTTTTCTCGCCGAGATAAGCACGTTTTCTGAAATGCCGCTCTCCCGTCACTCTGGTTAAAGTGTTATGAAAAAAAAGGCTGTTGAGGGGCTAGGGAGTATCGAGTTGATCATTATACATGAAGAAATAACCAATTTCATCGTTTGGTTTATGTTTTACACGCGTTTTAAATTTTATTGCCGAAATCGCTTTTTCTCGCCGAGATAAGCACGTTTTCTGAAATGCCGCTCTCCCGTCACTCTGGTTAAAGTGTTATGAAAAAAAAGGCTGTTGGGGGCTAGGGAGTATCGAGTTGATCATTATACATGAAGAAATAACCAATTTCATCGTTTGGTTTATGTTTTACACGCGTTTTAAATTTTATTGCCGAAATCGCTTTTTCTCGCCGAGATAAGCACGTTTTCTGAAATGCCGCTCTCCCGTCACTCTGGTTAAAGTGTTATGAAAAAAAAGGCTGTTGGGGGCTAGGGAGTATCGAGTTGATCATTATACATGAAGAAATAACCAATTTCATCGTTTGGTTTATGTTTTACACGATGCTGAGCTCCAGCTGGAAGTGTAAAAAGAACCGGGCGACCCGGTAAAATTGCTTAGCCGGGGCTCTGGAAGCCTAACACGGCGTGATCTTGTCCAAAAAGCCGCTGCTGAGCTCCAGCTGGAAGTGTAAAAAGAACCGGGCTGGTTAAAAAAAAGAACCGGGCGACCCGGTAAAATTGCTTAGCCGGGGATCTGGAAGCCTAACACGGCGTGATCTTGTCCAAAAAGCCGCTGCTGAGCTCCAGCTGGAAGTGTAAAAAGAACCGGGCTGGTTAAAAAAAAGAACCGGGCGGCCCGGTAAAATTGCTTAGCCGGGGCTCTGGAAGCCTAACCCGGCGTGATACTGTGCAAAAAGCCGCTGCTGAGCTCCAGCTGGAAGTGTAAAAAAAAACGGGCTGGTTAAAAAAAAGAACCGGGCGACCCTGTAAAATTGCTTAGCCGGGGCTCTGGAAGCCTAACACGGCGTGATCTTGTCCAAAAACCCGCTGCTGAGCTCCAGCTGGAAGTGTAAAAAGAACCGGGCTGGTTAAAAAAAAGAACCGGGCGGGCCGGTAAAATTGCTTAGCCGGGGCTCTGGAAGCCTAACACGGCGTGATCTTGTCCAAAAAGCCGCTCGTGAGCTCCAGCTGGAAGTGTAAAAAGAACCGGGCTGGTTCAAAAAAAGAACCGGGCGGCCCGGTAGAATTGCTTAGCCGAGGTCCTGGAAGCCTAACCCGGCGTGATCTTGCGCAAAAAGCCGCTGCTGAGCTCCAGCTGGAAGTGTAAAAAGAACCGGGCTGGTTCAAAAAAAGAACCGGGCGGCCCGGTAAAATTGCTTAGCCGGGGTCCTGGAAGCCTAACACGGCGTGATCTTGCCCGAAAGTCGGCCTCTATACTTCCATATTAGGTACCAGGCGCTCAGAGCCAACTTGGCAAAAATTTTCTAAGTGCCCACGGCTCTGCGGGGATTGTGCGTCCGACCCGCGCCGGTTCTCCAGCCGGCCTAAAATAACGCAAAACCAGCCTCTCCCCCTGGAGCTCACAGCCAAAGGCGAAACTTTTCTAAGTGCCTACGGCTCTGCGGGCTTTTGAGTCCGCCCCGCGCCGGTTCGTCGGTCGGCCTCAAAAAGCGAAAAATCAGCCTCTCTCCCTGGAGCTCGACTCGAGTTGATCATTATACATGAAGAAATAACCAATTTCATCGTTTGGTTTATGTTTTACACGCGTTTTAAATTTTATTGCCAAAATCGCTTTTTCTCGCCGAGATAAGCACGTTTTCTGAAATGCCGCTCTCCCGTCACTCTGGTTAAAGTGTTATGAAAAAAAAGGCTGTTGGGGGCTAGGGAGTATCGAGTTGATCATTATACATGAAGAAATAACCAATTTCATCGTTTGGTTTATGTTTTACACGCGTTTTAAATTTTATTGCCGAAATCGCTTTTTCTCGCCGAGATAAGCACGTTTTCTGAAATGCCGCTCTCCCGTCACTCTGGTTAAAGTGTTATGAAAAAAAAGGCTGTTGGGGGCTAGGGAGTATCGAGTTGATCATTATACATGAAGAAATAACCAATTTCATCGTTTGGTTTATGTTTTACACGCGTTTTAAATTTTATTGCCGAAATCGCTTTTTCTCGCCGAGATAAGCACGTTTTCTGAAATGCCGCTCTCCCGTCACTCTGGTTAAAGTGTTATGAAAAAAAAGGCTGTTGGGGGCTAGGGAGTATCGAGTTGATCATTATACATGAAGAAATAACCAATTTCATCGTTTGGTTTATGTTTTACACGCGTTTTAAATTTTATTGCCGAAATCGCTTTTTCTCGCCGAGATAAGCACGTTTTCTGAAATGCCGCTCTCCCGTCACTCTGGTTAAAGTGTTATGAAAAAAAAGGCTGTTGGGGGCTAGGGAGTATCGAGTTGATCATTATACATGAAGAAATAACCAATTTCATCGTTTGGTTTATGTTTTACACGCGTTTTAAATTTTATTGCCGAAATCGCTTTTTCTCGCCGAGATAAGCACGTTTTCTGAAATGCCGCTCTCCCGTCACTCTGGTTAAAGTGTTATGAAAAAAAAGGCTGTTGGGGGCTAGGGAGTATCGAGTTGATCATTATACATGAAGAAATAACCAATTTCATCGTTTGGTTTATGTTTTACACGCGTTTTAAATTTTATTGCCGAAATCGCTTTTTCTCGCCGAGATAAGCACGTTTTCTGAAATGCCGCTCTCCCGTCACTCTGGTTAAAGTGTTATGAAAAAAAAGGCTGTTGGGGGCTAGGGAGTATCGAGTTGATCATTATACATGAAGAAATAACCAATTTCATCGTTTGGTTTATGTTTTACACGCGTTTTAAATTTTATTGCCGAAATCGCTTTTTCTCGCCGAGATAAGCACGTTTTCTGAAATGCCGCTCTCCCGTCACTCTGGTTAAAGTGTTATGAAAAAAAAGGCTGTTGGGGGCTAGGGAGTATCGAGTTGATCATTATACATGAAGAAATAACCAATTTCATCGTTTGGTTTATGTTTTACACGCGTTTTAAATTTTATTGCCGAAATCGCTTTTTCTCGCCGAGATAAGCACGTTTTCTGAAATGCCGCTCTCCCGTCACTCTGGTTAAAGTGTTATGAAAAAAAAGGCTGTTGGGGGCTAGGGAGTATCGAGTTGATCATTATACATGAAGAAATAACCAATTTCATCGTTTGGTTTATGTTTTACACGCGTTTTAAATTTTATTGCCGAAATCGCTTTTTCTCGCCGAGATAAGCACGTTTTCTGAAATGCCGCTCTCCCGTCACTCTGGTTAAAGTGTTATGAAAAAAAAGGCTGTTGGGGGCTAGGGAGTATCGAGTTGATCATTATACATGAAGAAATAACCAATTTCATCGTTTGGTTTATGTTTTACACGCGTTTTAAATTTTATTGCCGAAATCGCTTTTTCTCGCCGAGATAAGCACGTTTTCTGAAATGCCGCTCTCCCGTCACTCTGGTTAAAGTGTTATGAAAAAAAAGGCTGTTGGGGGCTAGGGAGTATCGAGTTGATCATATATACATGAAGAAATAACCAATTTCATCGTTTGGTTTATGTTTTACACGCGTTTTAAATTTTATTGCCGAAATCGCTTTTTCTCGCCGAGATAAGCACGTTTTCTGAAATGCCGCTCTCCCGTCACTCTGGTTAAAGTGTTATGAAAAAAAAGGCTGTTGGGGGCTAGGGAGTATCGAGTTGATCATTATACATGAAGAAATAACCAATTTCATCGTTTGGTTTATGTTTTACACGCGTTTTAAATTTTATTGCCGAAATCGCTTTTTCTCGCCGAGATAAGCACGTTTTCTGAAATGCCGCTCTCCCGTCACTCTGGTTAAAGTGTTATGAAAAAAAAGGCTGTTGGGGGCTAGGGAGTATCGAGTTGATCATTATACATGAAGAAATAACCAATTTCATCGTTTGGTTTATGTTTTACACGCGTTTTAAATTTTATTGCCGAAATCGCTTTTTCTCGCCGAGATAAGCACGTTTTCTGAAATGCCGCTCTCCCGTCACTCTGGTTAAAGTGTTATGAAAAAAAAGGCTGTTGGGGGCTAGGGAGTATCGAGTTGATCATTATACATGAAGAAATAACCAATTTCATCGTTTGGTTTATGTTTTACACGCGTTTTAAATTTTATTGCCGAAATCGCTTTTTCTCGCCGAGATAAGCACGTTTTCTGAAATGCCGCTCTCCCGTCACTCTGGTTAAAGTGTTATGAAAAAAAAGGCTGTTGGGGGCTAGGGAGTATCGAGTTGATCATTATACATGAAGAAATAACCAATTTCATCGTTTGGTTTATGTTTTACACGCGTTTTAAATTTTATTGCCGAAATCGCTTTTTCTCGCCGAGATAAGCACGTTTTCTGAAATGCCGCTCTCCCGTCACTCTGGTTAAAGTGTTATGAAAAAAAAGGCTGTTGGGGGCTAGGGAGTATCGAGTTGATCATTATACATGAAGAAATAACCAATTTCATCGTTTGGTTTATGTTTTACACGCGTTTTAAATTTTATTGCCGAAATCGCTTTTTCTCGCCGAGATAAGCACGTTTTCTGAAATGCCGCTCTCCCGTCACTCTGGTTAAAGTGTTATGAAAAAAAAGGCTGTTGGGGGCTAGGGAGTATCGAGTTGATCATTATACATGAAGAAATAACCAATTTCATCGTTTGGTTTATGTTTTACACGCGTTTTAAATTTTATTGCCGAAATCGCTTTTTCTCGCCGAGATAAGCACGTTTTCTGAAATGCCGCTCTCCCGTCACTCTGGTTAAAGTGTTATGAAAAAAAAGGCTGTTGGGGGCTAGGGAGTATCGAGTTGATCATTATACATGAAGAAATAACCAATTTCATCGTTTGGTTTATGTTTTACACGCGTTTTAAATTTTATTGCCGAAATCGCTTTTTCTCGCCGAGATAAGCACGTTTTCTGAAATGCCGCTCTCCCGTCACTCTGGTTAAAGTGTTATGAAAAAAAAGGCTGTTGGGGGCTAGGGAGTATCGAGTTGATCATTATACATGAAGAAATAACCAATTTCATCGTTTGGTTTATGTTTTACACGCGTTTTAAATTTTATTGCCGAAATCGCTTTTTCTCGCCGAGATAAGCACGTTTTCTGAAATGCCGCTCTCCCGTCACTCTGGTTAAAGTGTTATGAAAAAAAAGGCTGTTGGGGGCTAGGGAGTATCGAGTTGATCATTATACATGAAGAAATAACCAATTTCATCGTTTGGTTTATGTTTTACACGCGTTTTAAATTTTATTGCCGAAATCGCTTTTTCTCGCCGAGATAAGCACGTTTTCTGAAATGCCGCTCTCCCGTCACTCTGGTTAAAGTGTTATGAAAAAAAAGGCTGTTGGGGGCTAGGGAGTATCGAGTTGATCATTATACATGAAGAAATAACCAATTTCATCGTTTGGTTTATGTTTTACACGCGTTTTAAATTTTATTGCCGAAATCGCTTTTTCTCGCCGAGATAAGCACGTTTTCTGAAATGCCGCTCTCCCGTCACTCTGGTTAAAGTGTTATGAAAAAAAAGGCTGTTGGGGGCTAGGGAGTATCGAGTTGATCATTATACATGAAGAAATAACCAATTTCATCGTTTGGTTTATGTTTTACACGCGTTTTAAATTTTATTGCCGAAATCGCTTTTTCTCGCCGAGATAAGCACGTTTTCTGAAATGCCGCTCTCCCGTCACTCTGGTTAAAGTGTTATGAAAAAAAAGGCTGTTGGGGGCTAGGGAGTATCGAGTTGATCATTATACATGAAGAAATAACCAATTTCATCGTTTGGTTTATGTTTTACACGCGTTTTAAATTTTATTGCCGAAATCGCTTTTTCTCGCCGAGATAAGCACGTTTTCTGAAATGCCGCTCTCCCGTCACTCTGGTTAAAGTGTTATGAAAAAAAAGGCTGTTGGGGGCTAGGGAGTATCGAGTTGATCATTATACATGAAGAAATAACCAATTTCATCGTTTGGTTTATGTTTTACACGCGTTTTAAATTTTATTGCCGAAATCGCTTTTTCTCGCCGAGATAAGCACGTTTTCTGAAATGCCGCTCTCCCGTCACTCTGGTTAAAGTGTTATGAAAAAAAAGGCTGTTGGGGGCTAGGGAGTATCGAGTTGATCATTATACATGAAGAAATAACCAATTTCATCGTTTGGTTTATGTTTTACACGCGTTTTAAATTTTATTGCCGAAATCGCTTTTTCTCGCCGAGATAAGCACGTTTTCTGAAATGCCGCTCTCCCGTCACTCTGGTTAAAGTGTTATGAAAAAAAAGGCTGTTGGGGGCTAGGGAGTATCGAGTTGATCATTATACATGAAGAAATAACCAATTTCATCGTTTGGTTTATGTTTTACACGCGTTTTAAATTTTATTGCCGAAATCGCTTTTTCTCGCCGAGATAAGCACGTTTTCTGAAATGCCGCTCTCCCGTCACTCTGGTTAAAGTGTTATGAAAAAAAAGGCTGTTGGGGGCTAGGGAGTATCGAGTTGATCATTATACATGAAGAAATAACCAATTTCATCGTTTGGTTTATGTTTTACACGCGTTTTAAATTTTATTGCCGAAATCGCTTTTTCTCGCCGAGATAAGCACGTTTTCTGAAATGCCGCTCTCCCGTCACTCTGGTTAAAGTGTTATGAAAAAAAAGGCTGTTGGGGGCTAGGGAGTATCGAGTTGATCATTATACATGAAGAAATAACCAATTTCATCGTTTGGTTTATGTTTTACACGCGTTTTAAATTTTATTGCCGAAATCGCTTTTTCTCGCCGAGATAAGCACGTTTTCTGAAATGCCGCTCTCCCGTCACTCTGGTTAAAGTGTTATGAAAAAAAAGGCTGTTGGGGGCTAGGGAGTATCGAGTTGATCATTATACATGAAGAAATAACCAATTTCATCGTTTGGTTTATGTTTTACACGCGTTTTAAATTTTATTGCCGAAATCGCTTTTTCTCGCCGAGATAAGCACGTTTTCTGAAATGCCGCTCTCCCGTCACTCTGGTTAAAGTGTTATGAAAAAAAAGGCTGTTGGGGGCTAGGGAGTATCGAGTTGATCATTATACATGAAGAAATAACCAATTTCATCGTTTGGTTTATGTTTTACACGCGTTTTAAATTTTATTGCCGAAATCGCTTTTTCTCGCCGAGATAAGCACGTTTTCTGAAATGCCGCTCTCCCGTCACTCTGGTTAAAGTGTTATGAAAAAAAAGGCTGTTGGGGGCTAGGGAGTATCGAGTTGATCATTATACATGAAGAAATAACCAATTTCATC
Source organism: Syngnathus leptorhynchus (assembly GCF_054491065.1). Lineage (NCBI taxonomy): Eukaryota > Metazoa > Chordata > Actinopteri > Syngnathiformes > Syngnathidae > Syngnathus > Syngnathus leptorhynchus. Next base: position 26,412 of record NW_028232215.1, on the reverse strand, counting down.
GTTTGGTTTATGTTTTACACGCGTTTTAAATTTTATTGCCGAAATCGCTTTTTCTCGCCGAGATAAGCACGTTTTCTGAAATGCCGCTCTCCCGTCACTCTGGTTAAAGTGTTATGAAAAAAAAGGCTGTTGGGGGCTAGGGAGTATCGAGTTGATCATTATACATGAAGAAATAACCAATTTCATCGTTTGGTTTATGTTTTACACGCGTTTTAAATTTTATTGCCGAAATCGCTTTTTCTCGCCGAGATAAGCACGTTTTCTGAAATGCCGCTCTCCCGTCACTCTGGTTAAAGTGTTATGAAAAAAAAGGCTGTTGGGGGCTAGGGAGTATCGAGTTGATCATTATACATGAAGAAATAACCAATTTCATCGTTTGGTTTATGTTTTACACGCGTTTTAAATTTTATTGCCGAAATCGCTTTTTCTCGCCGAGATAAGCACGTTTTCTGAAATGCCGCTCTCCCGTCACTCTGGTTAAAGTGTTATGAAAAAAAAGGCTGTTGGGGGCTAGGGAGTATCGAGTTGATCATTATACATGAAGAAATAACCAATTTCATCGTTTGGTTTATGTTTTACACGCGTTTTAAATTTTATTGCCGAAATCGCTTTTTCTCGCCGAGATAAGCACGTTTTCTGAAATGCCGCTCTCCCGTCACTCTGGTTAAAGTGTTATGAAAAAAAAGGCTGTTGGGGGCTAGGGAGTATCGAGTTGATCATTATACATGAAGAAATAACCAATTTCATCGTTTGGTTTATGTTTTACACGCGTTTTAAATTTTATTGCCGAAATCGCTTTTTCTCGCCGAGATAAGCACGTTTTCTGAAATGCCGCTCTCCCGTCACTCTGGTTAAAGTGTTATGAAAAAAAAGGCTGTTGGGGGCTAGGGAGTATCGAGTTGATCATTATACATGAAGAAATAACCAATTTCATCGTTTGGTTTATGTTTTACACGCGTTTTAAATTTTATTGCCGAAATCGCTTTTTCTCGCCGAGATAAGCACGTTTTCTGAAATGCCGCTCTCCCGTCACTCTGGTTAAAGTGTTATGAAAAAAAAGGCTGTTGGGGGCTAGGGAGTATCGAGTTGATCATTATACATGAAGAAATAACCAATTTCATCGTTTGGTTTATGTTTTACACGCGTTTTAAATTTTATTGCCGAAATCGCTTTTTCTCGCCGAGATAAGCACGTTTTCTGAAATGCCGCTCTCCCGTCACTCTGGTTAAAGTGTTATGAAAAAAAAGGCTGTTGGGGGCTAGGGAGTATCGAGTTGATCATTATACATGAAGAAATAACCAATTTCATCGTTTGGTTTATGTTTTACACGCGTTTTAAATTTTATTGCCGAAATCGCTTTTTCTCGCCGAGATAAGCACGTTTTCTGAAATGCCGCTCTCCCGTCACTCTGGTTAAAGTGTTATGAAAAAAAAGGCTGTTGGGGGCTAGGGAGTATCGAGTTGATCATTATACATGAAGAAATAACCAATTTCATCGTTTGGTTTATGTTTTACACGCGTTTTAAATTTTATTGCCGAAATCGCTTTTTCTCGCCGAGATAAGCACGTTTTCTGAAATGCCGCTCTCCCGTCACTCTGGTTAAAGTGTTATGAAAAAAAAGGCTGTTGGGGGCTAGGGAGTATCGAGTTGATCATTATACATGAAGAAATAACCAATTTCATCGTTTGGTTTATGTTTTACACGCGTTTTAAATTTTATTGCCGAAATCGCTTTTTCTCGCCGAGATAAGCACGTTTTCTGAAATGCCGCTCTCCCGTCACTCTGGTTAAAGTGTTATGAAAAAAAAGGCTGTTGGGGGCTAGGGAGTATCGAGTTGATCATTATACATGAAGAAATAACCAATTTCATCGTTTGGTTTATGTTTTACACGCGTTTTAAATTTTATTGCCGAAATCGCTTTTTCTCGCCGAGATAAGCACGTTTTCTGAAATGCCGCTCTCCCGTCACTCTGGTTAAAGTGTTATGAAAAAAAAGGCTGTTGGGGGCTAGGGAGTATCGAGTTGATCATTATACATGAAGAAATAACCAATTTCATCGTTTGGTTTATGTTTTACACGCGTTTTAAATTTTATTGCCGAAATCGCTTTTTCTCGCCGAGATAAGCACGTTTTCTGAAATGCCGCTCTCCCGTCACTCTGGTTAAAGTGTTATGAAAAAAAAGGCTGTTGGGAGCTAGGGAGTATCGAGTTGATCATTATACATGAAGAAATAACCAATTTCATCGTTTGGTTTATGTTTTACACGCGTTTTAAATTTTATTGCCGAAATCGCTTTTTCTCGCCGAGATAAGCACGTTTTCTGAAATGCCGCTCTCCCGTCACTCTGGTTAAAGTGTTATGAAAAAAAAGGCTGTTGGGGGCTAGGGAGTATCGAGTTGATCATTATACATGAAGAAATAACCAATTTCATCGTTTGGTTTATGTTTTACACGTGTTTTAAATTTTATTGCCGAAATCGCTTTTTCTCGCCGAGATAAGCACGTTTTCTGAAATGCCGCTCTCCCGTCACTCTGGTTAAAGTGTTATGAAAAAAAAGGCTGGTGGGGGCTAGGGAGTATCGAGTTGATCATTATACATGAAGAAATAACCAATTTCATCGTTTGGTTTATGTTTTACACGCGTTTTAAATTTTATTGCCGAAATCGCTTTTTCTCGCCGAGATAAGCACGTTTTCTGAAATGCCGCTCTCCCAACACTCTGGTTAAAGTGTTATGAAAAAAAAGGCTGTTGGGGGCTAGGGAGTATCGAGTTGATCATTATACATGAAGAAATAAGCAATTTCATCTTTTGGTTTATGTTTTACACGCGTTTTAAATTTTATTGCCGAAATCGCTTTTTCTCGCCGAGATAAGCACGTTTTCTGAAATGCCGCTCTCCCGTCACTCTGGTTAAAGTGTTATGAAAAAAAAGGCTGTTGGGGGCTAGGGAGTATCGAGTTGATCATTATACATGAAGAAATAACCAATTTCATCGTTTGGTTTATGTTTTACACGCGTTTTAAATTTTATTGCCGAAATCGCTTTTTCTCGCCGAGATAAGCACGTTTTCTGAAATGCCGCTCTCCCGTCACTCTGGTTAAAGTGTTATGAAAAAAAAGGCTGTTGGGGGCTAGGGAGTATCGAGTTGATCATTATACATGAAGAAATAACCAATTTCATCGTTTGGTTTATGTTTTACACGCGTTTTAAATTTTATTGCCGAAATCGCTTTTTCTCGCCGAGATAAGCACGTTTTCTGAAATGCCGCTCTCCCGTCACTCTGGTTAAAGTGTTATGAAAAAAAAGGCTGTTGGGGGCTAGGGAGTATCGAGTTGATCATTATACATGAAGAAATAACCAATTTCATCGTTTGGTTTATGTTTTACACGCGTTTTAAATTTTATTGCCGAAATCGCTTTTTCTCGCCGAGATAAGCACGTTTTCTGAAATGCCGCTCTCCCGTCACTCTGGTTAAAGTGTTATGAAAAAAAAGGCTGTTGGGGGCTAGGGAGTATCGAGTTGATCATTATACATGAAGAAATAACCAATTTCATCGTTTGGTTTATGTTTTACACGCGTTTTAAATTTTATTGCCGAAATCGCTTTTTCTCGCCGAGATAAGCACGTTTTCTGAAATGCCGCTCTCCCGTCACTCTGGTTAAAGTGTTATGAAAAAAAAGGCTGTTGGGGGCTAGGGAGTATCGAGTTGATCATTATACATGAAGAAATAACCAATTTCATCGTTTGGTTTATGTTTTACACGCGTTTTAAATTTTATTGCCGAAATCGCTTTTTCTCGCCGAGATAAGCACGTTTTCTGAAATGCCGCTCTCCCGTCACTCTGGTTAAAGTGTTATGAAAAAAAAGGCTGTTGGGGGCTAGGGAGTATCGAGTTGATCATTATACATGAAGAAATAACCAATTTCATCGTTTGGTTTATGTTTTACACGCGTTTTAAATTTTATTGCCGAAATCGCTTTTTCTCGCCGAGATAAGCACGTTTTCTGAAATGCCGCTCTCCCGTCACTCTGGTTAAAGTGTTATGAAAAAAAAGGCTGTTGGGGGCTAGGGAGTATCGAGTTGATCATTATACATGAAGAAATAACCAATTTCATCGTTTGGTTTATGTTTTACACGCGTTTTAAATTTTATTGCCGAAATCGCTTTTTCTCGCCGAGATAAGCACGTTTTCTGAAATGCCGCTCTCCCGTCACTCTGGTTAAAGTGTTATGAAAAAAAAGGCTGTTGGGGGCTAGGGAGTATCGAGTTGATCATTATACATGAAGAAATAACCAATTTCATCGTTTGGTTTATGTTTTACACGCGTTTTAAATGTTATTGCCGAAATCGCTTTTTCTCGCCGAGATAAGCACGTTTTCTGAAATGCCGCTCTCCCGTCACTCTGGTTAAAGTGTTATGAAAAAAAAGGCTGTTGGGGGCTAGGGAGTATCGAGTTGATCATTATACATGAAGAAATAACCAATTTCATCGTTTGGTTTATGTTTTACACGCGTTTTAAATTTTATTGCCGAAATCGCTTTTTCTCGCCGAGATAAGCACGTTTTCTGAAATGCCGCTCTCCCGTCACTCTGGTTAAAGTGTTATGAAAAAAAAGGCTGTTGGGGGCTAGGGAGTATCGAGTTGATCATTATACATGAAGAAATAACCAATTTCATCGTTTGGTTTATGTTTTACACGCGTTTTAAATTTTATTGCCGAAATCGCTTTTTCTCGCCGAGATAAGCACGTTTTCTGAAATGCCGCTCTCCCGTCACTCTGGTTAAAGTGTTATGAAAAAAAAGGCTGTTGGGGGCTAGGGAGTATCGAGTTGATCATTATACATGAAGAAATAACCAATTTCATCGTTTGGTTTATGTTTTACACGCGTTTTAAATTTTATTGCCGAAATCGCTTTTTCTCGCCGAGATAAGCACGTTTTCTGAAATGCCGCTCTCCCGTCACTCTGGTTAAAGTGTTATGAAAAAAAAGGCTGTTGGGGGCTAGGGAGTATCGAGTTGATCATTATACATGAAGAAATAACCAATTTCATCGTTTGGTTTATGTTTTACACGCGTTTTAAATTTTATTGCCGAAATCGCTTTTTCTCGCCGAGATAAGCACGTTTTCTGAAATGCCGCTCTCCCGTCACTCTGGTTAAAGTGTTATGAAAAAAAAGGCTGTTGGGGGCTAGGGAGTATCGAGTTGATCATTATACATGAAGAAATAACCAATTTCCTCGTTTGGTTTATGTTTTACACGCGTTTTAAATTTTATTGCCGAAATCGCTTTTTCTCGCCGAGATAAGCACGTTTTCTGAAATGCCGCTCTCCCGTCACTCTGGTTAAAGTGTTATGAAAAAAAAGTCTGTTGGGGGCTAGGGAGTATCGAGTTGATCATTATACATGAAGAAATAACCAATTTCATCGTTTGGTTTATGTTTTACACGATGCTGAGCTCCAGCTGGAAGTGTAAAAAGAACCGGGCTGGTTAAAAAAAGAACCGGGCGACCCGGTAAAATTGCTTAGCCGGGGCTCTGGAAGCCTAACACGGCGTGATCTTGTCCAAAAAGCCGCTGCTGAGCTCCAGCTGGAAGTGTAAAAAGAACCGGGCTGGTTAAAAAAAAGAACCGGGCGACCCGGTAAAATTGCTTAGCCGGGGCTCTGGAAGCCTAACACGGCGTGATCTTGTCCAAAAAGCCGCTGCTGAGCTCCAGCTGGAAGTGTAAAAAGAACCGGGCTGGTTAAAAAAAAGAACCGGGCGGCCCGGTAAAATTGCTTAGCCGGGGCTCTGGAAGCCTAACCCGGCGTGATACTGTGCAAAAAGCCGCTGCTGAGCTCCAGCTGGAAGTGTAAAAAAAACCGGGCTGGTTAAAAAAAAGAACCGGGCGACCCTGTAAAATTGCTTAGCCGGGGCTCTGGAAGCCTAACACGGCGTGATCTTGTCCAAAAACCCGCTGCTGAGCTCCAGCTGGAAGTGTAAAAAGAACCGGGCTGGTTAAAAAAAAGAACCGGGCGGGCCGGTAAAATTGCTTAGCCGGGGCTCTGGAAGCCTAACACGGCGTGATCTTGTCCAAAAAGCCGCTCGTGAGCTCCAGCTGGAAGTGTAAAAAGAACCGGGCTGGTTCAAAAAAAGAACCGGGCGGCCCGGTAGAATTTCTTAGCCGAGGTCCTGGAAGCCTAACCCGGCGTGATCTTGCGCAAAAAGCCGCTGCTGAGCTCCAGCTGGAAGTGTAAAAAGAACCGGGCTGGTTCAAAAAAAGAACCGGGCGGCCCGGTAAAATTGCTTAGCCGGGGTCCTGGAAGCCTAACGCGGCGTGATCTTGCCCGAAAGTCGGCCTCTATACTTCCATATTAGGTACCAGGCGCTCAGAGCCAACTTGGCAAAAATTTTCTAAGTGCCCACGGCTCTGCGGGGATTGTGCGTCCGACCCGCGCCGGTTCTCCAGCCGGCCTAAAATAACGCAAAACCAGCCTCTCCCCCTGGAGCTCACAGCCAAAGGCGAAACTTTTCTAAGTGCCTACGGCTCTGCGGGCTTTTGAGTCCGCCCCGCGCCGGTTCGTCGGTCGGCCTCAAAAAGCGAAAAATCAGCCTCTCTCCCTGGAGCTCGACTCGAGTTGATCATTATACATGAAGAAATAACCAATTTCATCGTTTGGTTTATGTTTTACACGCGTTTTAAATTTTATTGCCGAAATCGCTTTTTCTCGCCGAGATAAGCACGTTTTCTGAAATGCCGCTCTCCCGTCACTCTGGTTAAAGTGTTATGAAAAAAAAGGCTGTTGGGGGCTAGGGAGTATCGAGTTGATCATTATACATGAAGAAATAACCAATTTCATCGTTTGGTTTATGTTTTACACGCGTTTTAAATTTTATTGCCGAAATCGCTTTTTCTCGCCGAGATAAGCACGTTTTCTGAAATGCCGCTCTCCCGTCACTCTGGTTAAAGTGTTATGAAAAAAAAGGCTGTTGGGGGCTAGGGAGTATCGAGTTGATCATTATACATGAAGAAATAACCAATTTCATCGTTTGGTTTATGTTTTACACGCGTTTTAAATTTTATTGCCGAAATCGCTTTTTCTCGCCGAGATAAGCACGTTTTCTGAAATGCCGCTCTCCCGTCACTCTGGTTAAAGTGTTATGAAAAAAAAGGCTGTTGGGGGCTAGGGAGTATCGAGTTGATCATTATACATGAAGAAATAACCAATTTCATCGTTTGGTTTATGTTTTACACGCGTTTTAAATTTTATTGCCGAAATCGCTTTTTCTCGCCGAGATAAGCACGTTTTCTGAAATGCCGCTCTCCCGTCACTCTGGTTAAAGTGTTATGAAAAAAAAGGCTGTTGGGGGCTAGGGAGTATCGAGTTGATCATTATACATGAAGAAATAACCAATTTCATCGTTTGGTTTATGTTTTACACGCGTTTTAAATTTTATTGCCGAAATCGCTTTTTCTCGCCGAGATAAGCACGTTTTCTGAAATGCCGCTCTCCCGTCACTCTGGTTAAAGTGTTATGAAAAAAAAGGCTGTTGGGGGCTAGGGAGTATCGAGTTGATCATTATACATGAAGAAATAACCAATTTCATCGTTTGGTTTATGTTTTACACGCGTTTTAAATTTTATTGCCGAAATCGCTTTTTCTCGCCGAGATAAGCACGTTTTCTGAAATGCCGCTCTCCCGTCACTCTGGTTAAAGTGTTATGAAAAAAAAGGCTGTTGGGGGCTAGGGAGTATCGAGTTGATCATTATACATGAAGAAATAACCAATTTCATCGTTTGGTTTATGTTTTACACGCGTTTTAAATTTTATTGCCGAAATCGCTTTTTCTCGCCGAGATAAGCACGTTTTCTGAAATGCCGCTCTCCCGTCACTCTGGTTAAAGTGTTATGAAAAAAAAGGCTGTTGGGGGCTAGGGAGTATCGAGTTGATCATTATACATGAAGAAATAACCAATTTCATCGTTTGGTTTATGTTTTACACGCGTTTTAAATTTTATTGCCGAAATCGCTTTTTCTCGCCGAGATAAGCACGTTTTCTGAAATGCCGCTCTCCCGTCACTCTGGTTAAAGTGTTATGAAAAAAAAGGCTGTTGGGGGCTAGGGAGTATCGAGTTGATCATTATACATGAAGAAATAACCAATTTCATCGTTTGGTTTATGTTTTACACGCGTTTTAAATTTTATTGCCGAAATCGCTTTTTCTCGCCGAGATAAGCACGTTTTCTGAAATGCCGCTCTCCCGTCACTCTGGTTAAAGTGTTATGAAAAAAAAGGCTGTTGGGGGCTAGGGAGTATCGAGTTGATCATTATACATGAAGAAATAACCAATTTCATCGTTTGGTTTATGTTTTACACGCGTTTTAAATTTTATTGCCGAAATCGCTTTTTCTCGCCGAGATAAGCACGTTTTCTGAAATGCCGCTCTCCCGTCACTCTGGATAAAGTGTTATGAAAAAAAAGGCTGTTGGGGGCTAGGGAGTATCGAGTTGATCATTATACATGAAGAAATAACCAATTTCATCGTTTGGTTTATGTTTTACACGCGTTTTAAATTTTATTGCCGAAATCGCTTTTTCTCGCCGAGATAAGCACGTTTTCTGAAATGCCGCTCTCCCGTCACTCTGGTTAAAGTGTTATGAAAAAAAAGGCTGTTGGGAGCTAGGGAGTATCGAGTTGATCATTATACATGAAGAAATAACCAATTTCATCGTTTGGTTTATGTTTTACACGCGTTTTAAATTTTATTGCCGAAATCGCTTTTTCTCGCCGAGATAAGCACGTTTTCTGAAATGCCGCTCTCCCGTCACTCTGGTTAAAGTGTTATGAAAAAAAAGGCTGTTGGGGGCTAGGGAGTATCGAGTTGATCATTATACATGAAGAAATAACCAATTTCATCGTTTGGTTTATGTTTTACACGTGTTTTAAATTTTATTGCCGAAATCGCTTTTTCTCGCCGAGATAAGCACGTTTTCTGAAATGCCGCTCTCCCGTCACTCTGGTTAAAGTGTTATGAAAAAAAAGGCTGGTGGGGGCTAGGGAGTATCGAGTTGATCATTATACATGAAGAAATAACCAATTTCATCGTTTGGTTTATGTTTTACACGCGTTTTAAATTTTATTGCCGAAATCGCTTTTTCTCGCCGAGATAAGCACGTTTTCTGAAATGCCGCTCTCCCAACACTCTGGTTAAAGTGTTATGAAAAAAAAGGCTGTTGGGGGCTAGGGAGTATCGAGTTGATCATTATACATGAAGAAATAAGCAATTTCATCTTTTGGTTTATGTTTTACACGCGTTTTAAATTTTATTGCCGAAATCGCTTTTTCTCGCCGAGATAAGCACGTTTTCTGAAATGCCGCTCTCCCGTCACTCTGGTTAAAGTGTTATGAAAAAAAAGGCTGTTGGGGGCTAGGGAGTATCGAGTTGATCATTATACATGAAGAAATAACCAATTTCATCGTTTGGTTTATGTTTTACACGCGTTTTAAATTTTATTGCCGAAATCGCTTTTTCTCGCCGAGATAAGCACGTTTTCTGAAATGCCGCTCTCCCGTCACTCTGGTTAAAGTGTTATGAAAAAAAAGGCTGTTGGGGGCTAGGGAGTATCGAGTTGATCATTATACATGAAGAAATAACCAATTTCATCGTTTGGTTTATGTTTTACACGCGTTTTAAATTTTATTGCCGAAATCGCTTTTTCTCGCCGAGATAAGCACGTTTTCTGAAATGCCGCTCTCCCGTCACTCTGGTTAAAGTGTTATGAAAAAAAAGGCTGTTGGGGGCTAGGGAGTATCGAGTTGATCATTATACATGAAGAAATAACCAATTTCATCGTTTGGTTTATGTTTTACACGCGTTTTAAATTTTATTGCCGAAATCGCTTTTTCTCGCCGAGATAAGCACGTTTTCTGAAATGCCGCTCTCCCGTCACTCTGGTTAAAGTGTTATGAAAAAAAAGGCTGTTGGGGGCTAGGGAGTATCGAGTTGATCATTATACATGAAGAAATAACCAATTTCATCGTTTGGTTTATGTTTTACACGCGTTTTAAATTTTATTGCCGAAATCGCTTTTTCTCGCCGAGATAAGCACGTTTTCTGAAATGCCGCTCTCCCGTCACTCTGGTTAAAGTGTTATGAAAAAAAAGGCTGTTGGGAGCTAGGGAGTATCGAGTTGATCATTATACATGAAGAAATAACCAATTTCATCGTTTGGTTTATGTTTTACACGCGTTTTAAATTTTATTGCCGAAATCGCTTTTTCTCGCCGAGATAAGCACGTTTTCTGAAATGCCGCTCTCCCGTCACTCTGGTTAAAGTGTTATGAAAAAAAAGGCTGTTGGGGGCTAGGGAGTATCGAGTTGATCATTATACATGAAGAAATAACCAATTTCATCGTTTGGTTTATGTTTTACACGCGTTTTAAATTTTATTGCCGAAATCGCTTTTTCTCGCCGAGATAAGCACGTTTTCTGAAATGCCGCTCTCCCGTCACTCTGGTTAAAGTGTTATGAAAAAAAAGGCTGTTGGGGGCTAGGGAGTATCGAGTTGATCATTATACATGAAGAAATAACCAATTTCATCGTTTGGTTTATGTTTTACACGCGTTTTAAATTTTATTGCCGAAATCGCTTTTTCTCGCCGAGATAAGCACGTTTTCTGAAATGCCGCTCTCCCGTCACTCTGGTTAAAGTGTTATGAAAAAAAAGGCTGTTGGGGGCTAGGGAGTATCGAGTTGATCATTATACATGAAGAAATAACCAATTTCATCGTTTGGTTTATGTTTTACACGCGTTTTAAATGTTATTGCCGAAATCGCTTTTTCTCGCCGAGATAAGCACGTTTTCTGAAATGCCGCTCTCCCGTCACTCTGGTTAAAGTGTTATGAAAAAAAAGGCTGTTGGGGGCTAGGGAGTATCGAGTTGATCATTATACATGAAGAAATAACCAATTTCATCGTTTGGTTTATGTTTTACACGCGTTTTAAATTTTATTGCCGAAATCGCTTTTTCTCGCCGAGATAAGCACGTTTTCTGAAATGCCGCTCTCCCGTCACTCTGGTTAAAGTGTTATGAAAAAAAAGGCTGTTGGGGGCTAGGGAGTATCGAGTTGATCATTATACATGAAGAAATAACCAATTTCATCGTTTGGTTTATGTTTTACACGCGTTTTAAATTTTATTGCCGAAATCGCTTTTTCTCGCCGAGATAAGCACGTTTTCTGAAATGCCGCTCTCCCGTCACTCTGGTTAAAGTGTTATGAAAAAAAAGGCTGTTGGGGGCTAGGGAGTATCGAGTTGATCATTATACATGAAGAAATAACCAATTTCATCGTTTGGTTTATGTTTTACACGCGTTTTAAATTTTATTGCCGAAATCGCTTTTTCTCGCCGAGATAAGCACGTTTTCTGAAATGCCGCTCTCCCGTCACTCTGGTTAAAGTGTTATGAAAAAAAAGGCTGTTGGGGGCTAGGGAGTATCGAGTTGATCATTATACATGAAGAAATAACCAATTTCATCGTTTGGTTTATGTTTTACACGCGTTTTAAATTTTATTGCCGAAATCGCTTTTTCTCGCCGAGATAAGCACGTTTTCTGAAATGCCGCTCTCCCGTCACTCTGGTTAAAGTGTTATGAAAAAAAAGGCTGTTGGGGGCTAGGGAGTATCGAGTTGATCATTATACATGAAGAAATAACCAATTTCCTCGTTTGGTTTATGTTTTACACGCGTTTTAAATTTTATTGCCGAAATCGCTTTTTCTCGCCGAGATAAGCACGTTTTCTGAAATGCCGCTCTCCCGTCACTCTGGTTAAAGTGTTATGAAAAAAAAGTCTGTTGGGGGCTAGGGAGTATCGAGTTGATCATTATACATGAAGAAATAACCAATTTCATCGTTTGGTTTATGTTTTACACGATGCTGAGCTCCAGCTGGAAGTGTAAAAAGAACCGGGCTGGTTAAAAAAAGAACCGGGCGACCCGGTAAAATTGCTTAGCCGGGGCTCTGGAAGCCTAACACGGCGTGATCTTGTCCAAAAAGCCGCTGCTGAGCTCCAGCTGGAAGTGTAAAAAGAACCGGGCTGGTTAAAAAAAAGAACCGGGCGACCCGGTAAAATTGCTTAGCCGGGGCTCTGGAAGCCTAACACGGCGTGATCTTGTCCAAAAAGCCGCTGCTGAGCTCCAGCTGGAAGTGTAAAAAGAACCGGGCTGGTTAAAAAAAAGAACCGGGCGGCCCGGTAAAATTGCTTAGCCGGGGCTCTGGAAGCCTAACCCGGCGTGATACTGTGCAAAAAGCCGCTGCTGAGCTCCAGCTGGAAGTGTAAAAAAAACCGGGCTGGTTAAAAAAAAGAACCGGGCGACCCTGTAAAATTGCTTAGCCGGGGCTCTGGAAGCCTAACACGGCGTGATCTTGTCCAAAAACCCGCTGCTGAGCTCCAGCTGGAAGTGTAAAAAGAACCGGGCTGGTTAAAAAAAAGAACCGGGCGGGCCGGTAAAATTGCTTAGCCGGGGCTCTGGAAGCCTAACACGGCGTGATCTTGTCCAAAAAGCCGCTCGTGAGCTCCAGCTGGAAGTGTAAAAAGAACCGGGCTGGTTCAAAAAAAGAACCGGGCGGCCCGGTAGAATTTCTTAGCCGAGGTCCTGGAAGCCTAACCCGGCGTGATCTTGCGCAAAAAGCCGCTGCTGAGCTCCAGCTGGAAGTGTAAAAAGAACCGGGCTGGTTCAAAAAAAGAACCGGGCGGCCCGGTAAAATTGCTTAGCCGGGGTCCTGGAAGCCTAACGCGGCGTGATCTTGCCCGAAAGTCGGCCTCTATACTTCCATATTAGGTACCAGGCGCTCAGAGCCAACTTGGCAAAAATTTTCTAAGTGCCCACGGCTCTGCGGGGATTGTGCGTCCGACCCGCGCCGGTTCTCCAGCCGGCCTAAAATAACGCAAAACCAGCCTCTCCCCCTGGAGCTCACAGCCAAAGGCGAAACTTTTCTAAGTGCCTACGGCTCTGCGGGCTTTTGAGTCCGCCCCGCGCCGGTTCGTCGGTCGGCCTCAAAAAGCGAAAAATCAGCCTCTCTCCCTGGAGCTCGACTCGAGTTGATCATTATACATGAAGAAATAACCAATTTCATCGTTTGGTTTATGTTTTACACGCGTTTTAAATTTTATTGCCGAAATCGCTTTTTCTCGCCGAGATAAGCACGTTTTCTGAAATGCCGCTCTCCCGTCACTCTGGTTAAAGTGTTATGAAAAAAAAGGCTGTTGGGGGCTAGGGAGTATCGAGTTGATCATTATACATGAAGAAATAACCAATTTCATCGTTTGGTTTATGTTTTACACGCGTTTTAAATTTTATTGCCGAAATCTCTTTTTCTCGCCGAGATAAGCACGTTTTCTGAAATGCCGCTCTCCCGTCACTCTGGTTAAAGTGTTATGAAAAAAAAGGCTGTTGGGGGCTAGGGAGTATCGAGTTGATCATTATACATGAAGAAATAACCAATTTCATCGTTTGATTTATGTTTTACACGCGTTTTAAATTTTATTGCCGAAATCGCTTTTTCTCGCCGAGATAAGCACGTTTTCTGAAATGCCGCTCTCCCGTCACTCTGGTTAAAGTGTTATGAAAAAAAAGTCTGTTGGGGGCTAGGGAGTATCGAGTTGATCATTATACATGAAGAAATAACCAATTTCATCGTTTGGTTTATGTTTTACACGATGCTGAGCTCCAGCTGGAAGTGTAAAAAGAACCGGGCTGGTTAAAAAAAGAACCGGGCGACCCGGTAAAATTGCTTAGCCGGGGCTCTGGAAGCCTAACACGGCGTGATCTTGTCCAAAAAGCCGCTGCTGAGCTCCAGCTGGAAGTGTAAAAAGAACCGGGCTGGTTAAAAAAAAGAACCGGGCGGCCCGGTAAAATTGCTTAGCCGGGGCTCTGGAAGCCTAACCCGGCGTGATACTGTGCAAAAAGCCGCTGCTGAGCTCCAGCTGGAAGTGTAAAAAAAACCGGGCTGGTTAAAAAAAAGAACCGGGCGACCCTGTAAAATTGCTTAGCCGGGGCTCTGGAAGCCTAACACGGCGTGATCTTGTCCAAAAACCCGCTGCTGAGCTCCAGCTGGAAGTGTAAAAAGAACCGGGCTGGTTAAAAAAAAGAACCGGGCGGGCCGGTAAAATTGCTTAGCCGGGGCTCTGGAAGCCTAACACGGCGTGATCTTGTCCAAAAAGCCGCTCGTGAGCTCCAGCTGGAAGTGTAAAAAGAACCGGGCTGGTTCAAAAAAAGAACCGGGCGGCCCGGTAGAATTTCTTAGCCGAGGTCCTGGAAGCCTAACCCGGCGTGATCTTGCGCAAAAAGCCGCTGCTGAGCTCCAGCTGGAAGTGTAAAAAGAACCGGGCTGGTTCAAAAAAAGAACCGGGCGGCCCGGTAAAATTGCTTAGCCGGGGTCCTGGAAGCCTAACGCGGCGTGATCTTGCCCGAAAGTCGGCCTCTATACTTCCATATTAGGTACCAGGCGCTCAGAGCCAACTTGGCAAAAAATTTCTAAGTGCCCACGGCTCTGCGGGGATTGTGCGTCCGACCCGCGCCGGTTCTCCAGCCGGCCTAAAATAACGCAAAACCAGCCTCTCCCCCTGGAGCTCACAGCCAAAGGCGAAACTTTTCTAAGTGCCTACGGCTCTGCGGGCTTTTGAGTCCGCCCCGCGCCGGTTCGTCGGTCGGCCTCAAAAAGCGAAAAATCAGCCTCTCTCCCTGGAGCTCGACTCGAGTTGATCATTATACATGAAGAAATAACCAATTTCATCGTTTGGTTTATGTTTTACACGCGTTTTAAATTTTATTGCCGAAATCGCTTTTTCTCGCCGAGATAAGCACGTTTTCTGAAATGCCGCTCTCCCGTCACTCTGGTTAAAGTGTTATGAAAAAAAAGGCTGTTGGGGGCTAGGGAGTATCGAGTTGATCATTATACATGAAGAAATAACCAATTTCATCGTTTGGTTTATGTTTTACACGCGTTTTAAATTTTATTGCCGAAATCGCTTTTTCTCGCCGAGATAAGCACGTTTTCTGAAATGCCGCTCTCCCGTCACTCTGGTTAAAGTGTTATGAAAAAAAAGGCTGTTGGGGGCTAGGGAGTATCGAGTTGATCATTATACATGAAGAAATAACCAATTTCATCGTTTGGTTTATGTTTTACACGCGTTTTAAATTTTATTGCCGAAATCTTTTTTTCTCACCGAGATAAGCACGTTTTCTGAAATGCCGCTCTCCCGTCACTCTGGTTAAAGTGTTATGAAAAAAAAGGCTGTTGGGGGCTAGGGAGTATCGAGTTGATCATTATACATGAAGAAATAACCAATTTCATCGTTTGGTTTATGTTTTACACGCGTTTTAAATTTTATTGCCGAAATCGCTTTTTCTCGCCGAGATAAGCACGTTTTCTGAAATGCCGCTCTCCCGTCACTCTGGTTAAAGTGTTATGAAAAAAAAGGCTGTTGGGGGCTAGGGAGTATCGAGTTGATCATTATACATGAAGAAATAACCAATTTCATCGTTTGGTTTATGTTTTACACGCGTTTTAAATTTTATTGCCGAAATCGCTTTTTCTCGCCGAGATAAGCACGTTTTCTGAAATGCCGCTCTCCCGTCACTCTGGTTAAAGTGTTATGAAAAAAAAGGCTGTTGGGGGCTAGGGAGTATCGAGTTGATCATTATACATGAAGAAATAACCAATTTCATCGTTTGGTTTATGTTTTACACGCGTTTTAAATTTTATTGCCGAAATCGCTTTTTCTCGCCGAGATAAGCACGTTTTCTGAAATGCCGCTCTCCCGTCACTCTGGTTAAAGTGTTATGAAAAAAAAGGCTGTTGGGGGCTAGGGAGTATCGAGTTGATCATTATACATGAAGAAATAACCAATTTCATCGTTTGGTTTATGTTTTACACGCGTTTTAAATTTTATTGCCGAAATCGCTTTTTCTCGCCGAGATAAGCACGTTTTCTGAAATGCCGCTCTCCCGTCACTCTGGTTAAAGTGTTATGAAAAAAAAGGCTGTTGGGGGCTAGGGAGTATCGAGTTGATCATTATACATGAAGAAATAACCAATTTCATCGTTTGGTTTATGTTTTACACGCGTTTTAAATTTTATTGCCGAAATCGCTTTTTCTCGCCGAGATAAGCACGTTTTCTGAAATGCCGCTCTCCCGTCACTCTGGTTAAAGTGTTATGAAAAAAAAGGCTGTTGGGGGCTAGGGAGTATCGAGTTGATCATTATACATGAAGAAATAACCAATTTCATCGTTTGGTTTATGTTTTACACGCGTTTTAAATTTTATTGCCGAAATCGCTTTTTCTCGCCGAGATAAGCACGTTTTCTGAAATGCCGCTCTCCCGTCACTCTGGTTAAAGTGTTATGAAAAAAAAGGCTGTTGGGGGCTAGGGAGTATCGAGTTGATCATTATACATGAAGAAATAACCAATTTCATCGTTTGGTTTATGTTTTACACGCGTTTTAAATTTTATTGCCGAAATCGCTTTTTCTCGCCGAGATAAGCACGTTTTCTGAAATGCCGCTCTCCCGTCACTCTGGTTAAAGTGTTATGACAAAAAAGGCTGTTGGGGGCTAGGGAGTATCGAGTTGATCATTATACATGAAGAAATAACCAATTTCATCGTTTGGTTTATGTTTTACACGCGTTTTAAATTTTATTGCCGAAATCGCTTTTTCTCGCCGAGATAAGCACGTTTTCTGAAATGCCGCTCTCCCGTCACTCTGGTTAAAGTGTTATGAAAAAAAAGGCTGTTGGGGGCTAGGGAGTATCGAGTTGATCATTATACATGAAGAAATAACCAATTTCATCGTTTGGTTTATGTTTTACACGCGTTTTAAATTTTATTGCCGAAATCGCTTTTTCTCGTCGAGATAAGCACGTTTTCTGAAATGCCGCTCTCCCGTCACTCTGGTTAAAGTGTTATGAAAAAAAAGGCTGTTGGGGGCTAGGGAGTATCGAGTTGATCATTATACATGAAGAAATAACCAATTTCATCGTTTGGTTTATGTTTTACACGCGTTTTAAATTTTATTGCCGAAATCGCTTTTTCTCGCCGAGATAAGCACGTTTTCTGAAATGCCGCTCTCCCGTCACTCTGGTTAAAGTGTTATGAAAAAAAAGGCTGTTGGGGGCTAGGGAGTATCGAGTTGATCATTATACATGAAGAAATAACCAATTTCATCGTTTGGTTTATGTTTTACACGCGTTTTAAATTTTATTGCCGAAATCGCTTTTTCTCGCCGAGATAAGCACGTTTTCTGAAATGCCGCTCTCCCGTCACTCTGGTTAAAGTGTTATGAAAAAAAAGGCTGTTGGGGGCTAGGGAGTATCGAGTTGATCATTATACATGAAGAAATAACCAATTTCATCGTTTGGTTTATGTTTTACACGCGTTTTAAATTTTATTGCCGAAATCGCTTTTTCTCGCCGAGATAAGCACGTTTTCTGAAATGCCGCTCTCCCGTCACTCTGGTTAAAGTGTTATGAAAAAAAAGGCTGTTGGGGGCTAGGGAGTATCGAGTTGATCATTATACATGAAGAAATAACCAATTTCATCGTTTGGTTTATGTTTTACACGCGTTTTAAATTTTATTGCCGAAATCGCTTTTTCTCGCCGAGATAAGCACGTTTTCTGAAATGCCGCTCTCCCGTCACTCTGGTTAAAGTGTTATGAAAAAAAAGGCTGTTGGGGGCTAGGGAGTATCGAGTTGATCATTATACATGAAGAAATAACCAATTTCATCGTTTGGTTTATGTTTTACACGCGTTTTAAATTTTATTGCCGAAATCGCTTTTTCTCGCCGAGATAAGCACGTTTTCTGAAATGCCGCTCTCCCGTCACTCTGGTTAAAGTGTTATGAAAAAAAAGGCTGTTGGGGGCTAGGGAGTATCGAGTTGATCATTATACATGAAAAAATAACCAATTTCATCATTTGGTTTATGTTTTACACGCGTTTTAAATTTTATTGCCGAAATCGCTTTTTCTCGCCGAGATAAGCACGTTTTCTGAAATGCCGCTCTCCCGTCACTCTGGTTAAAGTGTTATGAAAAAAAAGGCTGTTGGGGGCTAGGGAGTATCGAGTTGATCATTATACATGAAGAAATAACCAATTTCATCGTTTGGTTTATGTTTTACACGCGTTTTAAATTTTATTGCCGAAATCGCTTTTTCTCGCCGAGATAAGCACGTTTTCTGAAATGCCGCTCTCCCGTCACTCTGGTTAAAGTGTTATGAAAAAAAAGGCTGTTGGGGGCTAGGGAGTATCGAGTTGATCATTATACATGAAGAAATAACCAATTTCATCGTTTGGTTTATGTTTTACACGCGTTTTAAATTTTATTGCCGAAATCGCTTTTTCTCGCCGAGATAAGCACGTTTTCTGAAATGCCGCTCTCCCGTCACTCTGGTTAAAGTGTTATGAAAAAAAAGGCTGTTGGGGGCTAGGGAGTATCGAGTTGATCATTATACATGAAGAAATAACCAATTTCATCGTTTGGTTTATGTTTTACACGCGTTTTAAATTTTATTGCCGAAATCGCTTTTTCTCGCCGAGATAAGCACGTTTTCTGAAATGCCGCTCTCCCGTCACTCTGGTTAAAGTGTTATGAAAAAAAAGGCTGTTGGGGGCTAGGGAGTATCGAGTTGATCATTATACATGAAGAAATAACCAATTTCATCGTTTGGTTTATGTTTTACACGCGTTTTAAATTTTATTGCCGAAATCGCTTTTTCTCGCCGAGATAAGCACGTTTTCTGAAATGCCGCTCTCCCGTCACTCTGGTTAAAGTGTTATGAAAAAAAAGGCTGTTGGGGGCTAGGGAGTATCGAGTTGATCATTATACATGAAGAAATAACCAATTTCATCGTTTGGTTTATGTTTTACACGCGTTTTAAATTTTATTGCCGAAATCGCTTTTTCTCGCCGAGATAAGCACGTTTTCTGAAATGCCGCTCTCCCGTCACTCTGGTTAAAGTGTTATGAAAAAAAAGGCTGTTGGGGGCTAGGGAGTATCGAGTTGATCATTATACATGAAAAAATAACCAATTTCATCATTTGGTTTATGTTTTACACGCGTTTTAAATTTTATTGCCGAAATCGCTTTTTCTCGCCGAGATAAGCACGTTTTCTGAAATGCCGCTCTCCCGTCACTCTGGTTAAAGTGTTATGAAAAAAAAGGCTGTTGGGGGCTAGGGAGTATCGAGTTGATCATTATACATGAAGAAATAACCAATTTCATCGTTTGGTTTATGTTTTACACGCGTTTTAAATTTTATTGCCGAAATCGCTTTTTCTCGCCGAGATAAGCACGTTTTCTGAAATGCCGCTCTCCCGTCACTCTGGTTAAAGTGTTATGAAAAAAAAGGCTGTTGGGGGCTAGGGAGTATCGAGTTGATCATTATACATGAAGAAATAACCAATTTCATCGTTTGGTTTATGTTTTACACGCGTTTTAAATTTTATTGCCGAAATCGCTTTTTCTCGCCGAGATAAGCACGTTTTCTGAAATGCCGCTCTCCCGTCACTCTGGTTAAAGTGTTATGAAAAAAAAGGCTGTTGGGGGCTAGGGAGTATCGAGTTGATCATTATACATGAAGAAATAACCAATTTCATCGTTTGGTTTATGTTTTACACGCGTTTTAAATTTTATTGCCGAAATCGCTTTTTCTCGCCGAGATAAGCACGTTTTCTGAAATGCCGCTCTCCCGTCACTCTGGTTAAAGTGTTATGAAAAAAAAGGCTGTTGGGGGCTAGGGAGTATCGAGTTGATCATTATACATGAAGAAATAACCAATTTCATCGTTTGGTTTATGTTTTACACGCGTTTTAAATTTTATTGCCGAAATCGCTTTTTCTCGCCGAGATAAGCACGTTTTCTGAAATGCCGCTCTCCCGTCACTCTGGTTAAAGTGTTATAAAAAAAAAGGCTGTTGGGGGCTAGGGAGTATCGAGTTGATCATTATACATGAAGAAATAACCAATTTCATCGTTTGGTTTATGTTTTACACGCGTTTTAAATTTTATTGCCGAAATCGCTTTTTCTCGCCGAGATAAGCACGTTTTCTGAAATGCCGCTCTCCCGTCACTCTGGTTAAAGTGTTATGAAAAAAAAGGCTGTTGGGGGCTAGGGAGTATCGAGTTGATCATTATACATGAAGAAATAACCAATTTCATCGTTTGGTTTATGTTTTACACGCGTTTTAAATTTTATTGCCGAAATCGCTTTTTCTCGCCGAGATAAGCACGTTTTCTGAAATGCCGCTCTCCCGTCACTCTGGTTAAAGTGTTATAAAAAAAAAGGCTGTTGGGGGCTAGGGAGTATCGAGTTGATCATTATACATGAAGAAATAACCAATTTCATCGTTTGGTTTATGTTTTACACGCGTTTTAAATTTTATTGCCGAAATCGCTTTTTCTCGCCGAGATAAGCACGTTTTCTGAAATGCCGCTCTCCCGTCACTCTGGTTAAAGTGTTATGAAAAAAAAGGCTGTTGGGGGCTAGGGAGTATCGAGTTGATCATTATACATGAAGAAATAACCAATTTCATCGTTTGGTTTATGTTTTACACGCGTTTTAAATTTTATTGCCGAAATCGCTTTTTCTCGCCGAGATAAGCACGTTTTCTGAAATGCCGCTCTCCCGTCACTCTGGTTAAAGTGTTATGAAAAAAAAGGCTGTTGGGGGCTAGGGAGTATCGAGTTGATCATTATACATGAAGAAATAACCAATTTCATCGTTTGGTTTATGTTTTACACGCGTTTTAAATTTTATTGCCGAAATCGCTTTTTCTCGCCGAGATAAGCACGTTTTCTGAAATGCCGCTCTCCCGTCACTCTGGTTAAAGTGTTATGAAAAAAAAGGCTGTTGGGGGCTAGGGAGTATCGAGTTGATCATTATACATGAAGAAATAACCAATTTCATCGTTTGGTTTATGTTTTACACGCGTTTTAAATTTTATTGCCGAAATCGCTTTTTCTCGCCGAGATAAGCACGTTTTCTGAAATGCCGCTCTCCCGTCACTCTGGTTAAAGTGTTATGAAAAAAAAGGCTGTTGGGGGCTAGGGAGTATCGAGTTGATCATTATACATGAAGAAATAACCAATTTCATCGTTTGGTTTATGTTTTACACGCGTTTTAAATTTTATTGCCGAAATCGCTTTTTCTCGCCGAGATAAGCACGTTTTCTGAAATGCCGCTCTCCCGTCACTCTGGTTAAAGTGTTATGAAAAAAAAGGCTGTTGGGGGCTAGGGAGTATCGAGTTGATCATTATACATGAAGAAATAACCAATTTCATCGTTTGGTTTATGTTTTACACGCGTTTTAAATTTTATTGCCGAAATCGCTTTTTCTCGCCGAGATAAGCACGTTTTCTGAAATGCCGCTCTCCCGTCACTCTGGTTAAAGTGTTATGAAAAAAAAGGCTGTTGGGGGCTAGGGAGTATCGAGTTGATCATTATACATGAAGAAATAACCAATTTCATCGTTTGGTTTATGTTTTACACGCGTTTTAAATTTTATTGCCGAAATCGCTTTTTCTCGCCGAGATAAGCACGTTTTCTGAAATGCCGCTCTCCCGTCACTCTGGTTAAAGTGTTATGAAAAAAAAGGCTGTTGGGGGCTAGGGAGTATCGAGTTGATCATTATACATGAAGAAATAACCAATTTCATCGTTTGGTTTATGTTTTACACGCGTTTTAAATTTTATTGCCGAAATCGCTTTTTCTCGCCGAGATAAGCACGTTTTCTGAAATGCCGCTCTCCCGTCACTCTGGTTAAAGTGTTATGAAAAAAAAGGCTGTTGGGGGCTAGGGAGTATCGAGTTGATCATTATACATGAAGAAATAACCAATTTCATCGTTTGGTTTATGTTTTACACGCGTTTTAAATTTTATTGCCGAAATCGCTTTTTCTCGCCGAGATAAGCACGTTTTCTGAAATGCCGCTCTCCCGTCACTCTGGTTAAAGTGTTATGAAAAAAAAGGCTGTTGGGGGCTAGGGAGTATCGAGTTGATCATTATACATGAAGAAATAACCAATTTCATCGTTTGGTTTATGTTTTACACGCGTTTTAAATTTTATTGCCGAAATCGCTTTTTCTCGCCGAGATAAGCACGTTTTCTGAAATGCCGCTCTCCCGTCACTCTGGTTAAAGTGTTATGAAAAAAAAGGCTGTTGGGGGCTAGGGAGTATCGAGTTGATCATTATACATGAAGAAATAACCAATTTCATCGTTTGGTTTATGTTTTACACGCGTTTTAAATTTTATTGCCGAAATCGCTTTTTCTCGCCGAGATAAGCACGTTTTCTGAAATGCCGCTCTCCCGTCACTCTGGATAAAGTGTTATGAAAAAAAAGGCTGTTGGGGGCTAGGGAGTATCGAGTTGATCATTATACATGAAGAAATAACCAATTTCATCGTTTGGTTTATGTTTTACACGCGTTTTAAATTTTATTGCCGAAATCGCTTTTTCTCGCCGAGATAAGCACGTTTTCTGAAATGCCGCTCTCCCGTCACTCTGGTTAAAGTGTTATGAAAAAAAAGGCTGTTGGGAGCTAGGGAGTATCGAGTTGATCATTATACAT
Organism: Syngnathus leptorhynchus; assembly: GCF_054491065.1. NCBI lineage: Eukaryota > Metazoa > Chordata > Actinopteri > Syngnathiformes > Syngnathidae > Syngnathus > Syngnathus leptorhynchus. The sequence goes on along the minus strand of NW_028232215.1, from coordinate 3,811 downwards.
GAAGAAATAACCAATTTCATCGTTTGGTTTATGTTTTACACGCGTTTTAAATTTTATTGCCGAAATCGCTTTTTCTCGCCGAGATAAGCACGTTTTCTGAAATGCCGCTCTCCCGTCACTCTGGTTAAAGTGTTATGAAAAAAAAGGCTGTTGGGGGCTAGGGAGTATCGAGTTGATCATTATACATGAAGAAATAACCAATTTCATCGTTTGGTTTATGTTTTACACGTGTTTTAAATTTTATTGCCGAAATCGCTTTTTCTCGCCGAGATAAGCACGTTTTCTGAAATGCCGCTCTCCCGTCACTCTGGTTAAAGTGTTATGAAAAAAAAGGCTGGTGGGGGCTAGGGAGTATCGAGTTGATCATTATACATGAAGAAATAACCAATTTCATCGTTTGGTTTATGTTTTACACGCGTTTTAAATTTTATTGCCGAAATCGCTTTTTCTCGCCGAGATAAGCACGTTTTCTGAAATGCCGCTCTCCCAACACTCTGGTTAAAGTGTTATGAAAAAAAAGGCTGTTGGGGGCTAGGGAGTATCGAGTTGATCATTATACATGAAGAAATAAGCAATTTCATCTTTTGGTTTATGTTTTACACGCGTTTTAAATTTTATTGCCGAAATCGCTTTTTCTCGCCGAGATAAGCACGTTTTCTGAAATGCCGCTCTCCCGTCACTCTGGTTAAAGTGTTATGAAAAAAAAGGCTGTTGGGGGCTAGGGAGTATCGAGTTGATCATTATACATGAAGAAATAACCAATTTCATCGTTTGGTTTATGTTTTACACGCGTTTTAAATTTTATTGCCGAAATCGCTTTTTCTCGCCGAGATAAGCACGTTTTCTGAAATGCCGCTCTCCCGTCACTCTGGTTAAAGTGTTATGAAAAAAAAGGCTGTTGGGGGCTAGGGAGTATCGAGTTGATCATTATACATGAAGAAATAACCAATTTCATCGTTTGGTTTATGTTTTACACGCGTTTTAAATTTTATTGCCGAAATCGCTTTTTCTCGCCGAGATAAGCACGTTTTCTGAAATGCCGCTCTCCCGTCACTCTGGTTAAAGTGTTATGAAAAAAAAGGCTGTTGGGGGCTAGGGAGTATCGAGTTGATCATTATACATGAAGAAATAACCAATTTCATCGTTTGGTTTATGTTTTACACGCGTTTTAAATTTTATTGCCGAAATCGCTTTTTCTCGCCGAGATAAGCACGTTTTCTGAAATGCCGCTCTCCCGTCACTCTGGTTAAAGTGTTATGAAAAAAAAGGCTGTTGGGGGCTAGGGAGTATCGAGTTGATCATTATACATGAAGAAATAACCAATTTCATCGTTTGGTTTATGTTTTACACGCGTTTTAAATTTTATTGCCGAAATCGCTTTTTCTCGCCGAGATAAGCACGTTTTCTGAAATGCCGCTCTCCCGTCACTCTGGTTAAAGTGTTATGAAAAAAAAGGCTGTTGGGGGCTAGGGAGTATCGAGTTGATCATTATACATGAAGAAATAACCAATTTCATCGTTTGGTTTATGTTTTACACGCGTTTTAAATTTTATTGCCGAAATCGCTTTTTCTCGCCGAGATAAGCACGTTTTCTGAAATGCCGCTCTCCCGTCACTCTGGTTAAAGTGTTATGAAAAAAAAGGCTGTTGGGGGCTAGGGAGTATCGAGTTGATCATTATACATGAAGAAATAACCAATTTCATCGTTTGGTTTATGTTTTACACGCGTTTTAAATTTTATTGCCGAAATCGCTTTTTCTCGCCGAGATAAGCACGTTTTCTGAAATGCCGCTCTCCCGTCACTCTGGTTAAAGTGTTATGAAAAAAAAGGCTGTTGGGGGCTAGGGAGTATCGAGTTGATCATTATACATGAAGAAATAACCAATTTCATCGTTTGGTTTATGTTTTACACGCGTTTTAAATTTTATTGCCGAAATCGCTTTTTCTCGCCGAGATAAGCACGTTTTCTGAAATGCCGCTCTCCCGTCACTCTGGTTAAAGTGTTATGAAAAAAAAGGCTGTTGGGGGCTAGGGAGTATCGAGTTGATCATTATACATGAAGAAATAACCAATTTCATCGTTTGGTTTATGTTTTACACGCGTTTTAAATTTTATTGCCGAAATCGCTTTTTCTCGCCGAGATAAGCACGTTTTCTGAAATGCCGCTCTCCCGTCACTCTGGTTAAAGTGTTATGAAAAAAAAGGCTGTTGGGGGCTAGGGAGTATCGAGTTGATCATTATACATGAAGAAATAACCAATTTCATCGTTTGGTTTATGTTTTACACGCGTTTTAAATTTTATTGCCGAAATCGCTTTTTCTCGCCGAGATAAGCACGTTTTCTGAAATGCCGCTCTCCCGTCACTCTGGTTAAAGTGTTATGAAAAAAAAGGCTGTTGGGGGCTAGGGAGTATCGAGTTGATCATTATACATGAAGAAATAACCAATTTCATCGTTTGGTTTATGTTTTACACGCGTTTTAAATTTTATTGCCGAAATCGCTTTTTCTCGCCGAGATAAGCACGTTTTCTGAAATGCCGCTCTCCCGTCACTCTGGTTAAAGTGTTATGAAAAAAAAGGCTGTTGGGGGCTAGGGAGTATCGAGTTGATCATTATACATGAAGAAATAACCAATTTCATCGTTTGGTTTATGTTTTACACGCGTTTTAAATTTTATTGCCGAAATCGCTTTTTCTCGCCGAGATAAGCACGTTTTCTGAAATGCCGCTCTCCCGTCACTCTGGTTAAAGTGTTATGAAAAAAAAGGCTGTTGGGGGCTAGGGAGTATCGAGTTGATCATTATACATGAAGAAATAACCAATTTCATCGTTTGGTTTATGTTTTACACGCGTTTTAAATTTTATTGCCGAAATCGCTTTTTCTCGCCGAGATAAGCACGTTTTCTGAAATGCCGCTCTCCCGTCACTCTGGTTAAAGTGTTATGAAAAAAAAGGCTGTTGGGGGCTAGGGAGTATCGAGTTGATCATTATACATGAAGAAATAACCAATTTCCTCGTTTGGTTTATGTTTTACACGCGTTTTAAATTTTATTGCCGAAATCGCTTTTTCTCGCCGAGATAAGCACGTTTTCTGAAATGCCGCTCTCCCGTCACTCTGGTTAAAGTGTTATGAAAAAAAAGTCTGTTGGGGGCTAGGGAGTATCGAGTTGATCATTATACATGAAGAAATAACCAATTTCATCGTTTGGTTTATGTTTTACACGATGCTGAGCTCCAGCTGGAAGTGTAAAAAGAACCGGGCTGGTTAAAAAAAGAACCGGGCGACCCGGTAAAATTGCTTAGCCGGGGCTCTGGAAGCCTAACACGGCGTGATCTTGTCCAAAAAGCCGCTGCTGAGCTCCAGCTGGAAGTGTAAAAAGAACCGGGCTGGTTAAAAAAAAGAACCGGGCGACCCGGTAAAATTGCTTAGCCGGGGCTCTGGAAGCCTAACACGGCGTGATCTTGTCCAAAAAGCCGCTGCTGAGCTCCAGCTGGAAGTGTAAAAAGAACCGGGCTGGTTAAAAAAAAGAACCGGGCGGCCCGGTAAAATTGCTTAGCCGGGGCTCTGGAAGCCTAACCCGGCGTGATACTGTGCAAAAAGCCGCTGCTGAGCTCCAGCTGGAAGTGTAAAAAAAAACCGGGCTGGTTAAAAAAAAGAACCGGGCGACCCTGTAAAATTGCTTAGCCGGGGCTCTGGAAGCCTAACACGGCGTGATCTTGTCCAAAAACCCGCTGCTGAGCTCCAGCTGGAAGTGTAAAAAGAACCGGGCTGGTTAAAAAAAAGAACCGGGCGGGCCGGTAAAATTGCTTAGCC